>NC_058405.1:95702172-95732132 GCF_002201575.2 Neomonachus schauinslandi | reverse complement strand
AGGCACAAAGAAGAGATGACCAAGTGAAGGGACCCAGGAATTAAAGGTCAGCGACGACACAGACCAGTGACCCTAGCTAGCACAGGATCACCACAGCATGGAATTAGGAATCCCAACAAAAAACTTCTGTATGGTAGAAGTCAGGATCTAAATTAGGGACAGAATACACATGGACCACAAGAATGGAGTTTGATAAGTTATTAGGGATGGTGCTACGTAAACCATTCTGCCTTGAGGCCAGTGGTCCCTGGTGGGAATTGACAAAAAGCAAGTGGTTCTTGACAGCTTTAGGACTGGAAATCTAAACTTAATAAAGAAAAATCACAAGTTCCTGACTCCTTCACAGGTCTTGAGCTCTCCATTGTGCTAATCCTGGTCTTTGTTGGTCTCCAACACTTCAGCGGGTCTTAGCAGATAACTTCCCCTGTGTTTGTGACTCACTTTGCCCCAAGTACACATGTTCTGGATATCAGCCATCCATCCTAGGCCTACTGTTACCTCCTCACTCCTTGGAGATCTGAATATAAAATAGGATAAGCAAACACTTGTATCTGCCTAAATATTCATGTGAACTACATTTTGGAACAGTAGTATTCTGAATCTTTATTGCTGCAGGATGTCTATAAAATTAGATGTGGAATTTGATTAGAATAATTTCAGAATTATTGCTAATGAGACAAATAAGCTGTTTTCAAAGCTGAGCAGGAAACCCATATACTTTATTCTGAGAAAAATGATGCTGGTGAGCATAATAATCAAAACTATGTATAAATTACCCATATTCCAAGTAGAAAAGCAGACAAAGCACCATTGCCCCCCCCCCCCAAAGAGGGTTTTGGACAGTATAGTCAACATTTGGACTCAATTTTCTACCCTGGGATTCATTGTTACCTATCAGTTGTCTTTCCTCAGCAAACATCAAGTCTATGGACAAGTACGCTTAATTATGTGTGCTGAGATATTCAGCCTCATCAGTTGCCTGTTTTTTCATTTAAGCTGTTATAAACTTCACTAATATCTGAATGAGAGCGGAGACAGTTTCTTTTAGGATTTAATGCTTGAAAGTAAAGACTTGACTTCAAATGTGAAAGATATATGTAAAACAGAAAGGGTTGGTCTGCTGGGTTGGTTACTGTCTAGCTCAATGAGGGACTATAGGCTACTCATTCAATAATATGGACTTAGCCTCTTCTCTGTGATATTAGGGGATTAGCTTTGATAACATAGAGGTACCATTCCTTTCTGTAATGCTATACATAATTATGCAATGCTGTACATAATCATCACTTAAGCCTCCACTTAAGAGTTGCTACCTATTACATGCCAGGCATGGACTAGAGATAGCAGAGTATGAATTCAAGGCACGAGTGGTCAGCTCTGCAAGGCTGGGGATGGAAGGGAGGGGCAGGAAGACAAAATGCTTAGAAATGTCTAATCAGGAAAAGTACCCTGAGCAGAGTCATGGAAAATGAATTAGTGCCTAATGAGTAGGCCATTTTAGGAAGAGAAAGTCATGGGAACACAGGTTTGGTCCTGCTTTTTCAAATAGAGGCAACTACTCTCCCCCCACCCCCCAATGCCCTTTGGACATTTCATCTTTATTTAGGCACACCCTTCTCTTCAAGGATATACTAGATCTTCATTTCAAATCAAAGATCTTCAGATCAAAAGATCTTCATTTGTACACATACAGGGAAGAGAATGAAAATCCAAAACCCATAATATTAACAATAAAGCAATAACAAGATGGTAACAGTTGACATTAATCAAGTATTTCTTATCTGCCAGCCACTTTGCTAAACACACACACGCGTGCACACATGCACGCACACACGCCATTTTGTTGGGTTGTCTCAACAACCCTTCGGAAGGTATTACATTTGGTGTGACAATAATGAACCTACGAAAGACTTGAGAGGTTTAGCAATATGCCAAATCTCACATAGTTCATCACAGACGTAGCAGGAATTCAACAGTAGGTCTGTCTACCTTCGGAGTCTGGGTTCTTAAACACTTTGCCACACTGCCATATATATAGACTGAGATTCAAATGAATAGGTGAAATGACTGGTTGGTTGGAGTGTAATTCTGTGTACTTGAAATCATGTGTATTACTTTTGAGGGGTCCTGGTATAAAAGGCATATATAAGTGAGTGAGACAGAGAGAGAGAGAGAGAATATTTTTTTTTTAAGTCAATGCTTATCAGTGGGAGCGGTTTTGCCTCCCAATGGACATTGAACATCTGAAGGTATTTTTGGTTGTCACAGAGTTGCGGGTGCTACTGGTAGAGGCCACAGATGCTGCCAAACATCTTTTTTTTTTTAATTTTTTAATTTTTTAAATTTTTTAAATTTTTTAAAATTTTTTTATTCTTATGTTAATCCCCATACATTACATCATTGGTTTTAGATGAAGTGTTCCATGATTCATTGTTTGTGCATAACACCCAGTGCTCCATGCAGAACGTGCCCTCCTCAATACCCATCACCAGGCTAACCCATCCTCCCACCCTCCTCCCCTCTAGAACCCTTAGTTTGTTTTTCAGAGTCCATCGTCTCTCATGGTTCGTCTCCCCCTCCGATTTCCCCCCCTTCATTCTTCCCCTCCTGCTATCTTCTCCTCCTCCTTCTTTTTTTTTTTTCTTAACATATATGCTGCCAAACATCTTAATGCACACAGTACTGCCCTCCCAAGCAATTATTCAGTCCACAATGTGTCAATGTTGAGAAATCTTGCAACCAGTTATGGCTTAGATCAACAGCATACCGATCCTTCTAGATACTGTGATCCATCCAAAAGAGGCTTGTCATTTAAATCAGACACAGCAGAATCCAGATTCCTGTCCCCACCCACCCCCCGCTACACACACATACGCGGGAAAGGATCTCTGTACTTTGTGTCTGAAGCACTAAGAGTTGGAGGGCATGTTGGTTTCCATGGTTGAGATCTTACCTCATTAGGAGATTAACAGTTCTTAGGGAATCCAGTCTGTGTATTTCTTTTTTATTATTAATTAATATATTCTTTATGTCCTGATATAATATTTTTTATAAATGTTTCATGGGCTACAAAAGAATACATTCTTCATTTTCATTTTAAATGTATGAATACCGTTGTCTCTACCATTTAGGTTTTCTACATATTTATAGCTAATTAAAAATCAATAAAGATACGTTCCCTGATTACTGTAGTAATCTTAATGATTTTTTACATTTGGGCAGGATTGATTTGGCTATTTCTCTGTGTATGTGGTATATATACAAAGGCACATCTATATAAAAAAGAACTAAATTTCTGCTCCCATGATGTCATTCATTCCGTTAGCAGGGTACTGTTTTTCTCTGCAACACACATTTTTTTTTTCTAATTAAGATTCACATTTACTAAATGTTTTATATTCTCTTGATTTCACTTTAAAAATAGAACATCAGGCTAACATAGGACTCCTTTACACTGGGTCCACCCGCAGTTGGATACACCCCAGATTTTGCTCCTGATTCCTTTATTAACTCCATTATTTTCCCCCTTAAACAAAAGGACCAGTATTTTGAAAGATGAAGTTGTCTAAGTGAGTTTCTCACTTAACTTTATTTAACTAAGATTTATCCCTCATATGTCAGACAGATTTAATAACTAACATGCATACCTAAATTCACATTTCTGCATTATGAGATTTCATAACTTTCTGAAGATTTATATTCCAGCCTGGTTCTAACAGTCAAATACTTAGAAAGTTTCAGTTACTGTTTCCTTTGTCCTTTTAAGGTAATCAGTATCATTAAGATAGAAATGTAACACATTTGGCCAATTAGTGTTTTCCCCTTGTGCTTACCTCTAAACTATTATACTACTTGCAAATGTGTGTCTGTTATAATTGCATGTTAAAATTCTTTTCCGAGTATCTGAGTAAATTTGCTATCAAATTCAAAAGTACCAAGTAATTTTTTTTACTCTATTGTAATTAGAGTAATTAGAGTAATTTTTTTACTCTTTTTTACAATAGAGTAAAAAAAATAAGTTGTATAAAGATATTTTTAGCAGATAAAAGCTCTCTGGACCTAATTTGAAATGAAAAAGAAAACATGTTCTGCAAGTACAATCTGAAATATTTGAGACAGTGTCCAATTCAGAGGCAAGAACATCGACTGGATTTTGAATCTCAGTCTTTATCTATGGCAGTGTGGCAAAGTGTTTAAGAACCCAGACTCTGAAGGTAGATAGACCTACTATTGAATTCCTGCTACGTCTGTGATGAACTATGTGAGATTTGGCATATTGCTAAACCTCTCAAGTCTTTCGTAGGTTCATTATTGTCACACCAAATGTAATACCTTTCGAAGGGTTGTTGAGACAACCCAACAAAATTGCGTGCGTGCGTGCATGTGTGCATGCGTGTGTGTGTTTAGCAAAGTGGCTGGCAGATAAATACTTGATTAATGTCAACTGTTACCATCTTGTTATTGCTTTATTGTTAATATTATGGGTTTTGGATTTTCATTCTCTTCCCTGTATGTGTACAAATGAAGATCTTTTGATCTGAAGATCTTTGATTTGAAATGAAGATCTAGTATATCCTTGAAGAGAAGGGTGTGCCTAAATAAAGATGAAATGTCCAAAGGGCATTGGGGGGTGGGGGGAGAGTAGTTGCCTCTATTTGAAAAAGCAGGACCAAACCTGTGTTCCCATGACTTTCTCTTCCTAAAATGGCCTACTCATTAGGCACTAATTCATTTTCCATGACTCTGCTCAGGGTACTTTTCCTGATTAGACATTTCTAAGCATTTTGTCTTCCTGCCCCTCCCTTCCATCCCCAGCCTTGCAGAGCTGACCACTCGTGCCTTGAATTCATACTCTGCTATCTCTAGTCCATGCCTGGCATGTAATAGGTAGCAACTCTTAAGTGGAGGCTTAAGTATATGCATCTATTCTCTTCATAGGACGTACATCTCTCCAGGTTCTATTTCCATAGCTCTTGAGCCTAGTAAGTTGGAGGACTTTCATAGACTTTTAATGTGCGAATGAATATGGTGGACTCTTCTGTCATGCAAGAAGAGCAGAGGCTGTCTGAAGGCTGCCACATATCAAGCTTTCCTGGGTTAGGAGAGTGGCCTCGGGCCGCTGTACTACTGAGCTATTTCTGCAGTGAGAATACACTATCAGGAAGTGTGTCATGATCTCCTGCTACGAGCCCCTGACATTCTGCTTTGTGGTCTTGGAAACCCAATGGCATGCATTCGTATGAATAAACAGGAGTGAACACTCTTCTGAAGGACCTGGGTTGACCCTTCTGAGGATCTATCCATGACTGTAATTTTAATGCCATGTAGAGCAATCCAGGGTCACATGTTTGAGAGGTTTACAGAGGGAATGGACATTTGTGTGCTGCATTTGGCTGGAGGGCATTGCCTTGCAGCATTTGCTTAGGTCTTATGAAAGAGGGATTGTGGATTTAAGGAGGCAGGGAAGGAATTTGCTGTGTGGAAAGCCTTAGGAGTTCTGATAAATTTTTGAAACTTACAAATGGGTTGAGAAACCTAAGACAGTTTACAGAAGACAAATGTGTGTAGCAAGTTGATTTGGGCATTGAGAATAGAATCATGCCGAACATCAATATTAAGAGAAACTTTGTTTTAATTCAGTCTTATTTCACTGTTTTTTGTGTTTTATTTTTCTTTTCACTATTAACCTCCTGCCTGAGACAATCTTCTATCATCACTCCCACCTTAGTATGGTTCTTGGGGTGACTGGGTGGCTCAGTCAGTTAAGCGTCTGCCTTCGGCTCAGGTCATGATCCCAGGTCCTGGGATTGAGCCCCACATCAGGCTCCCTGCTCTGCGGGAAGCCTGCCTTCTCTCTCTCTCTCACTCCCCGCTGCTTGTGTTCCTGCCCTCGCTATCTCTCTGTCAAATAAATAAATAAAATCTTTAGAAAAAAAAAAAAGTATGGTTCTTTTCTTTTTCCAACACATACCCATATTTATTATCCATTTTTTGTTCTTTAATTTATGTAAATATCCATGTTCATCATTATTAATAAACTTTACTATCCCAAATCCCCTCTCCCTATTCCTTCAACATGCTTGGAATGCCTGCTATTCTTGGACCCTTCTCTCATTTTTTTCTATTGTTCCACTTCTTCACTAAAGCAGGTGAAGTGGAGCTATCTTATTACTTCAGTCCTCAGTAATTGTCCAAGCTTGTGTACAGTCTCTCTCAGTGCTTTCTAAATCCACTGGTTATGGAGAGGCATCTCATCTTACAAAGTTTTAGACTTGGGTCCATGGAGATTAGACTTTGATTGGTCTAACTTTATTTTCAGGAATGTCTACCTTTATAAAGCACTCTGAGTGGTTGTGATTGTTGTTGGGTTGATGATGTCATTGGGTTGTGTTGTCATTGTTTTGGATTGCCATTGGTAAATATAGTATATTTTCTAGATAACTACTCTTCTAATACATTTTAATTGTCGATTGATTCAGTTATTTCATATTTTGGTCATTTCTTCTCTGATGTATTGGAAAGTCCTTGAGTACTGAAGCTATGTATTATATTCTCATATGTAATAACTAAAGTATTTTGAATTTAGTTGATTTTGAGGAAATAATTTAATTTTTTTTTACTGTTGATCTTTTTAACTTCCTGGAAAAAGAAATGCAATTTTAGTTCTTAGGGTAAGGTCCTTGTTTAATGACAAGTGTTATGGGATGGAATCAGAGGAAAGCAGTCTCACCTATATTTTGGTCAGCTAAAGAAACATGAAGCTAGAGACAGAAATCTCCTTGAAGTTCCAATAGTAAGACTGGCTAAATAATCATCTTGGCACAAAGCACAAAAAAATATTAGAATACAAACACACACACACACACACACAGTCCTCTCTTTGCACAGTTCTGATATGCAGGAATTCAGGTACCATGGTTTAGCAAAACAGCATCAGTCTTCCAGCACTATGGTTCAGATTTCAATTGCCATGATCTATTACCTGTGTGTAATTTGCATAACATATAAATTTTACTGCCAGTTCGTCAGTCACCCCTTGCTGTGTAAATAAAAGATGTGCATCATGATCAAGGACCAATCATATTACTGCAGTGTCTATCTGTGATTGGTCACTGTGCATCTCTTATTCAGTTTGCAGACAAGCAAAGTAAAGCATGTGACATTTTACAAAAATGAATAATCAACAGGAGAAGATGGCTAACAAAGATAAAAGTACATCAAACAGGGCGCCTGGGTGGCTCAGTTGGTTGGGCGACTCCCTTCGGCTCACATCATGATCCTGGAGTCCCTGGATCGAGTCCTGCATTGGGCTCCCTGCTAGGCAGAGAGTCTGCTTCTCCCTCTGACCCTCCTCCCTCTCATGCTCTCTGTCTCTCATTCTCTCTCTTGCAAATAAATAAATAAAATCTTTAAAAAAAAAAGTACATCAAACAAATGAAAAGTGGTAATGGCTGAAGTGAAAATCGAATGGAAATAGATTGTAACGTACGTGGATTTATAGAAGAAATAGCTGACAGGGGAATGTTGACATCACCGTCATTCCAAGACTTCTAGATATAAAGCCAGAGGAGCTTAGTGAAGGGAAACTGTGGATAGAAATGAGGAAAGTGGTTTTGTCGAAACAGATAAAACGTCCCCAGAGGAAGTGACACAAACTAAAAAATTCACATTAAAAGAACTCTCAGAGATATTTCACAATATTTAAGGCACAAAATATAAAAAGTTCAAGCAGATCCAAACATAGAAAGGAATTTAAAATTAACCAAGCCATAGAAACTGAAGTTATAATGAGAAAAAAAGACCAGCAATGCTCAAAATACTCTTCATAAGTTTCTTATAAAAAAACAACAGAAAGTAAGGACTTTAAATTTCATTGTTTCTAATGTTTGTAATTACACTGTACTAAATAAATATTAGTTTTACCAATTTTATCATTTTCTCATATATTTATAAGTAACCATCGCAAAGTTTGTAATTTTTTTAAAATTTTTTTATTGTTATGTTAATCACCATATATTACATCATTAGTTTTCAATGTAGTGTTCCATGATTCATCGTTTGTGTATAACACCCCGTGTTCCATGCAGAACATGCCCTCTTTAATACCCATCACCAGGCTAGCCCATCCCCACAGCCCCCTCCCCTCTAGAATCCTGTTTGTTTTTCAGAGACCATCGTCTCTCATGGTTCGTCTCCCCCTCCAATTTCCCCCCCTTCATTCTTCCCCTCCTGCTATCTTCTTCTTCTTCTTCTTTTTTTTTTTTTTAAATACATTCTATTATTTGTTTCAGAGGTACGGGTCTGTGATTCAACAGTCTTGCACACTTCACAGCACTCACCATAGCACATACCCTCCCCAATGTCTATCACTCAGCCACCCATCCCTCACGCCCCACCACCCCAGCAACCCTCAGTTTCTTTCCTGAGATTAAGAATTCCTCATATCAGTGAGGTCATATGATACATGTCTTTCTCTGATTGACTTATTTCGCTCAGCATAACACCCTCCAGTTCCATCCACGTCATTGCAAATGGCAAGATCTCATTCCTTTTGATGGCTGCATAATATTCCCTTGTATATATATACCACATCTTCTTTATCCATTCCTCTGTCGATGGACATCTTGGCTCTTTCCATAGTTTTGCTATTGTGGACACTGCTGCTATAAACATCGGGGTGCATGTACCCCTTCGGGTCCCTACATTTGTATCTTTGGGGTAAATGTCCAGTAGTGCAATTGCTGGGTCATAGGGTAGCTCTATTTTCAACTTTTTGAGGAACCTCCATACTGTTTTCCAGAGTGGCTGCACCAGCTTACATTCCCACCAACAGCGTAAGAGGGTTCCCCTTTCTCTGCATCCCCACCAACATCTGTCATTTCCTGACTTGTTAATTTTAGCCATTCTGACTGGTGTGAGGTGGTATCTCATTGAGGTTTCGATTTGGATTTCCCTGATGCCGAGCGATGTTGAGCACTTTTTCATGTGTCTGTTGGCCATTTGGATGTCTTCTTTGGAAAAATGTACATGTCTTCTGCCCATTTCTTGATTGGATTCTTTGTTCTTTGGGTGTTGAGTTTAAGAAGTTCTTTATAGGGGCGCCTGGGTGGCTCAGTTGCTTAAGCGACTGCCTTCGGCTCAGGTCATGATCCTGGAGTCCCGGGATCGAGTCCCACATCGGGCTCCCTGCTCGGCAGGGAGTCTCCTTCTCCCTCTGACCCTCCCCCCTCTCATGTGCTCTCTCTCATTCTCTCTCAAATAAATAAATAAAATCTTTAAAAAAAAAAAAAGAAGTTCTTTATAGATTTTGGATACTAGCCCTTTATCTGATATGTCATTTGCCAATATCTTCTCCCATTCTGTCGGTTGTCTTTGGTTTTGTTGACTGTTTCTTTTGCTATACAAAAGCTTTTTATCTTGAAGCAGTGCCAATAGTTCATTTTTGCCCTTGCTTCCCTTGCCTTTGGCAGTGTTTCTGGGAAGAAGTTGGTGAGGCTGAGGTCGAAGAGGTTGCTGCCTGAGTTCTCCTTTAGGATTTTGATGGATTCCTGTCTCACATTTAGGTCTTTCAACCATTTTGAGTCTATTTTTGTGTGTGGTGTAAGGAAATGGTCCAGTTTAATTCTTCTACATGTGGCTGTCCAATTTTCCCAACACCATTTGTTGAAGAGACTGTCTTTTTTCCATTGGACATTCTTTCCTGCTTTGTCAAAGATGAGTTGACCATAGAGTTGAGGGTCCATTTCTGGGCTCTCTATTCTGTTCCATTGATCTATGTGTCTGTTTTTGTGCCAGTACCATACTGTCTTGATGATGACAGCTTTGTAATAGAGCTTGAAATCCGGAATTGTGATGCTGCCAGCTTTGCTTTTCTTTTTCAACATTCCTCTGGCTTTTCGGGGTCTTTTCCGGTTCCATACAAATTTTAGGATTATTTGTTCCATTTCTTTGAAAAAAGGGGATGGTATTTTGATGGGGATTGCATTGAATGTGTAGATTGCTCTAGGTACACTGACATCTTCACAATATTTGTTCTTCCAATCCATGAGCATGGAACGTTTTTCCATTTCTTTGTGTCTTCCTCCATTTCTTTCATGAGTATTTTATAGTTTTCTGAGTACAGATGCTTTGCCTCTTTGGTTAGATTTATTCCTAGGTATCATATGGTTTTGGGTGCAATTGTAAATGGAATCAACTCCTTAATTTCTCTTTCTTCTGTCTTGTTGGTGTATAGAATGCCACTGATTTCTGTGCATTGATTTTATATCCTGCCACATTACTGAATTCCTGTATGAATTCTAGCAGTTTTGGGGTGGAGTCTTTTGGGTTTTCCACATAAAGTATCATATCACTGCAAAGAGTGAGAGTTTGACTTCTTTGCCAATTTGGATGCCTTTTATTTCTTTTTGTTGTCTGATTGCTGTGGCTAGGACTTCTAATACGGTGTTGAATAGCAGTGGTGATAGTGGACATCCCTGCCATGCTCCTGACCTTAGGGGGAAAGCTCTCAGTTTTTCCCCATTGAGAATGATATTCGCTGTAGGTTTTTCATAGATGGCTTTTATGATATTGAGGTATGTACCCTCTATCCTTGTACTCTGAAGAGTTTTGATCAAGAGAGGATGCTGTACTTTGTCAAATGCTTTTTCTGCATCTATTGAGAGGATCATATGGTTCTTGTTCTTTCTTTTATTAATGTATTGTATCACATTGATTTGTGGATGTTGAACCAACCTTGCAGCCCAGGGATAAATCCCACTTGGTCATGGTGAATAATCCTTTTAATGTACTGTTGTATGGTATTGGCTAGTATTTTGGTGAGAATTTTTGCATCCATGTTCATCAAGGATATTGGTCTGTAATTCTCCTTTTTGATGGGGTCTTTGTCTGGTTTTGGGATCAAGGTAATGGTGGCCTCATAAAACGAGTTTGGATGTTTTCCTTCCATTTCTGTTTTTTGGAACAGTTTCAGCAGGATAGGTATTAATTCTTGAAATGTTTGGTAGAATTCCCCTGGGAAGCCATCTGGCCCTGGGGTTTTGTTTGTTGGGAGATTTTTGATGACTGCTTTAATTTCCTTTGTGGTTATAGGTCTGTTCAGGTTTTCTATTTGTTCCTGGTTCAGTTTTGGTAGTTGATACATCTCTAGGAATACATCCATTTCTTCCAGGTTATCTAATTTGCTGGCATAGAATTGCTCATAATATGTTCTTATAATTGTTTGTAGTCATTTGGTGTTGGTTGTGATCTCTCCTCTTTCATTCATGATTTTATTGATTTGGGTCATTTCTCTTTTCTTTTTGATTAGTCTGGCCAGGGGTTTCTCAATCTTGTTAATTCTTTCAAAGAACCAGCTCCTAGTTTCGTTGATCTGTTCTACTGTTCTTTTGGTTTCTATTTCATTGATTTCTGCTCTGGTCTTTATTATTTCTCTTCTCCTGCTGGCTTTAGGCTTGATTTGCTGTTCTTTCTCCAGCTTCTTTAGGTCTAGGGTTAGGTTATGTATTTGAGACCTTTCTTGTTTCTTGAGAAAGGCTTGTATTGCTATGTACTTTCCTCTTAGGACTGCCTTTGCTGCATCCCAAAGATTTTGAACAGTTGTGTTTTCATTTTCATTGGTTTCCATGAATTTTTTAAATTCTTCTTTAATTTCCTGGTTGACCCATTCATTCTTTAGTAGGATGCTCTTTAGCCTCCATGTATTTGAGTTCTTTCTGACTTTCCTCTTGTGATTGAGTTCTAGTTTCAAAGCATTGTGGTCTGAAAATAGGCAGGGAATGATCCCGATCTTTTGGTACTGGTTGAGACCTGATTTGTGACCTAGGATGTGATCTATTCTGGAGAATGTTCCATGGGTACTAGAGAAGAATGTGTATTCCGTTGCTTTGGGATGGAAGGTTCTCAATATGTCTGTAAAGTCCATTTGGTCCAGTGTGTCATTTAAAGTCTATTGCTTAGATGATGGGTCCATTTCAGTGAGGGGGGTGATAAGTCCCCCACTATTATTATATTGTTGTTGATGTGTTTTTTGCTTTTGTTATTAATTGGCTTATATAATTGGCTGCTCCCATGTTAGGGGCATAATTATTTACAATTGTTAGATCTTCTTGTTGGATAGACCCTTTAAGTAGGATATAGTGTCCTTCCTCATCTCTTATTACAGTCTTTGGTTTAAAATCTAATTTTTCTGATATAAGGATTGCCACCCCAGCTTTCTTTTGGTGTCCATTAGCATGGTAAATGGTTTTCCACCTCCTCACTTTCAATCTGGGGGTGTCTTTGGGTCTATAATGAGTCTCTTGCAGATAGCACATCTATGGGTCTTGTTTTTTTATCCAGTCTGATACCCTGTGTCTTTTGATTCGGGCATTTAGTTCATTTACATTCAGGGTAACTATTGAAAGATAAGAATTTAGTGCCATTGTATTGCCTGTAAGGTGACTGTTACCGTATATTGTCTGTGTTCCTTTCTGGTCTATGTTGCTTTTAGGCTCTCTCTTTGCTTAGAGGACCCCTTTCAAGATTTCTTGTAGGGCTGGTTTCGTGTTTGCACGTTCCTTTAGTTTTTGTTTGTCCTTGAAGCTTTTCATCTCTCCTTCAATTTTCAATGACAGCCTAGCTGGATAGAGTATTCTTGGCTGCATATTTTTCTCATTTAGTCCTCTGAATAGATCCTGCCAGTCCTTTCTGGCCTGCCAGGTCTCTGTGGATAGGTCTGTTGCCAATCTAATGTTTCTGCCATTGTAGGTTACAGATCTCTTCTCCCGAGCTGCTCTGAGGATTTTCTCTTTGTGTCTGAGACTGGTAAGTTTTACTATTAGATGTCAGGGTGTTGATCTACTTTTATTGTTTTTGGGAAGGGTTCTCTGTGCTTCCTGGATTTTGATGGCTGTTTCCTTCCCCAAATGAGGGAAGTTCTCTGCTATAATTTGCTCCATTATACCTTCTGCCCCTCTCTCTCTTTCTTCTTCTTCTGGGATCCCAATTATTCTAATGTTGTTTCATCCTATGGTATCACTTATCTCTCAAATTCTGCCCTCGTGATCCAGTAGTTGTTCATCTCTCTTTTTCTCAGCTTCTTTATTTTCCATCATTTGGTCTTCTATATCACTGATTCTCTCTTCTGCCTCATTTATCCTTGCAGTTAGAGCCTCCATTTTTGATTGCCCCTCATTAATAGCCTTTTTGATTTCAACTTGGTTAGATTTTAGTTCTTTTATTTCTCCAGAAAGGGTTTCTCTTATAACTTCCATGCTTTTTTCAAGCCCAGCTGGTATCTTTAAAATCATCATTCTGAGCTCTAGTTCTGACATCATACTAATGTCCGTATTGAGTAGGTCCTTGGCAGTCGGTACTTCCTCTTGTTCTCTTTTGTTGAGGTGATTTTTTCTGTCTTGTCATTTTGTCCAGAGGAGAATAGATGAATGAGAGTACAAAATGCTAACAGGGTAACAACGTCCCCAGAAAATATACTCTAAACAAATCAGAAAAGACCTGAAACCGTGGGAAAACAAAGGGCCAAAAAAAAAAAAGAAGAAGAAAAAGAAAAAACCTAACAAGAACAAAACAAAAAAAAACAGAATATGATCAAATATTATGCTGTTGCATAGATCAGTGCCACACACTAGATTTTGTGTGTGTTCTGGGTGTTAGAAGAAAGTGCCTCCCAAAATTTTAAAGAAAGAGAAACTTATATATGTACAAAAATAAGGGTTAATATAGTAAAGGGTTGGAATATGACTGTAAATATGATAATTATAAAAGATTTTATAAAAGGAATTGATAAGATAAGAAGTTGGTTAAAAAAAGCAAGAAGAGGATTTAAAAAAAAAAAGAAAATGAAAGAGAATGTGATCAGGCAGGAGAATAGAAGAAAGCCATACACTAGAGATTTAGGGTATATTTTGATATTTTAGAAGAAACCATATCTCAAAATTTTAAAGAGAGAACAACTTACGTATATATATATGCCAAAAACAAGGGTAACTACTATGAAGGGATAGAATATTACTCTAAAAATGAAAAATAAAAAAAAAATTTTTAAAGGGATTGATAAGATGTTGGTTTAAAAAGGGAAAAAGAAAAATTCAAAAAAAAAAAAAAGAGTTAAAATTAACTTTGAAAGACTAAAGAATCATGGTAAAAAGCCATGGATTCTATGTGATGTATTCCCCTAGCGCTGGAGTTCTACCATTCTCTTTGATTGGTAAACTTGGTCTTGGCTGGCTGCTCTTGCTGATCTTCTGGGGGAGGGGCCTGTTGCCATGGTTCCCAAATGTCTTTGCCAGAGGCGGAATTTGCCCCACCCTTGACTGGTCCGGGCTAAGTAATCTGCTCGGGTTTGCTCTTGGGGGCTTTTGTTCCCTGCAAGCTTTCCACACAGCTTTGGAGGAGGAGAGTGAAAATGTCGGCCTCCCCATCTCCGTTCTGGGGGAGCCGAGAACTCGGGGCCCCACTCCTCTGTGTGCCCCTAGAGAAAAGCAGTCAGTCACTCCCCTGTCCCCAGTCCCTGGCTGCTCTCCATGCTTACCTGGCCTGTGACCTAGGGTTTCTATCTCTGGCACCCGACCCTGTGTGGAGTCCCCAAACCCAGCAGATCCCCGCGGTGCACTCCCAAGCCACTCCTCCTGGGGGAGGAAGGGGAGTCTCCCTGGATCTGCCACTTGTTGGGTCCCTGCTGGAGGAGCAGTGGCCTGACTGTGCCGAGGATCCCAGTTTATGGCAACCCCCAGCTGAGAGCCCTCTCCTCGGCTCCATCTCTGCAGCCGGCTTCCCTGCTCCCATCCCTGGGAGCTCTGCCACACTCAGGCACCCCCGGTCTTCCTGTGACCCTGAGGGTCCTGAGACCACACTGTCCCAGAGAGGGTTACACACCCTACTTAGCCAGTGGAGCGACGTCCCTCAGCAGAGCAGACTTCTAAAAGTTCCGATTTTATGCTCTGCTGCTCTATCACTTGCCAGAAGCGGCGGATGGAGGCCCCCTCCCCCGCCCTCTGTGCTCCTGAATATCACCTCACATTCACTTCTCCCCAAGTCCTACCTTCCACAAAGTGGTCGCTTCTCTGTTCAGAGAGTTGTTGCTATTCTTTTCTTCAATCTCCTGTTGAGTTTGTAGGTGTTCAGAATGGTTTGATCCCTATCCAGCTGAATTCCTGGGACCAGACAGAATCCAGGTCTCCCACTCCTCCGCCATCTTGATCCCTGAGCCCTCGTAATGTTTTGAAAAGAATTTTTCAAAGGCCACAGAACAGTCATAATTTTCCAATTGATTATTAAGATCAGTTTTGCACAGTCTCAGCTTTTGTGAACGTTTTTGCAGTCTCATAATATATAAAGCAAGGATTGCCTGTACATTCTTTATGTGGTGGGACTATGCTTGCAAGAGAGTAAAGGAAACCCTTTGGACCAGTAAAAAATACAAGTGCCTGATTATGTATGTTAGCTCTGATCCCAAACTTGGAGTGTTTACAGGGGCAAGGACATTCTAGACACAGAGATAAAAGTGAGCAAGGTTTTGTCAGCTTCTTGGGCACATTCATCAGTACTCTGATATAGTCAGTCAGCCATTTTTGAATACCATTTATTGATGCCCACCAAGAGGCATGGTATTGGTGATTGGATACAGTGGAGGACAGGGTAGGGACTAAAAAACGAGAATTATGAAAAATGGAAAACTAAGACTTGGAGAGCTTTAGAAACATGGAAAACTCATCTAATACGAAATTTTCTTATCGTAGTTCTGAATATTCATGTAGTTTGTGTGCCAACTATGTTCTGAAATAAGGGTTGGTGTTTATATGAAGGATTTTCAAAATGAACTATATTCAGTTTGATAAATACATTTTCTACCAAAATAATAATTAGCAATGGATTCTATCAACAGTCAATTTGAAATTCAGGTTTGAGAATCTGTAGGATATGACAATTTCATAAAATATAAGTATTTCTCATTGGTGATTAAACACATGACTGGATGAAGTTAAATTAGAATACACTTTGTTGATAATTACATACCAAAAAATGCAGACCTTTTAGAGTCAATAAGAGATTTCAAATGTCATCTAACCCAGCCCGCTACATGATTTCATCTGATGTGCACTTTCCATGAAAAGATGATCTTTGAATTGATCCAGAATGACACGCATCCCCTAATATTACCAAAGAGATTCTTTGTGAATCTTCTCTAGTGTATAGATCAAGCAGCACACTGAACTCTATTTCTGTAGTTATAGCTCCTTTACAAATGCAAACCATCCTTTGACTTGACCACATAGATCGCTTTCCAGCTTTAAAGAACCAACATATTTTACTAATTTCTGCACTGTATGGGGCAGATTGAAGCTGTGACCCAGAGCTCTACACACCCTCATCTTGTGCTCATTTTCTTCTGGAGCTGCTACTTATTTGCAATCCTATAGTTATTGGCCTGCGTAGATGGAATCCACTTCATTTCTTCTCTGGAGATTACAAACCATGACACAGATTCAACAGAGGGAGACGATGGATTCAAGATTAAGTAAGAGTGGGCGCCTGGGTGGCTCAGTTGGTTAAGCGACTGCTTTCGGCTCAGGTCATGATCCTGGAGTCCCTGGATCGAGTCCTGCATCGGGCTCCCTGCTCGGCAGGGAGCCTGCTTCTCCCTCTGACCCTCCCCCCTCTCATGTGCTCTCTCTCTCTCATTCTCTCTGTCTCAAATAAATAAATAAAATCTTAAAAAAAAAAAAGATTAAGTAAGAGTGAACAGAAGAGGCACTTCCTCAGTCATATTAATTATATAAGTGGTGGGAAGTGTACTAAAAGGTGATAAGGTGGAATCTACGAGAGCATAGCAGAGTTTTATTCCCCAAGTGTTCAGATTGATAAGCACAGTTTTAGTATTAAGTTATTTATGACTACAACAGTCTCACAGGTAAATGTCTTTGTGGTACTCTTAAAAATGGAAAATGATGCTGAATAGGAAAGCAGATGGCAACTTAAATATTCATAATCTAGTGTCCCTTTGCCTTAATCATGTAGTAAACAACAGCTTGCACTGCAGTGTGTGAAAGATATTAAGAATATGACTAATCTGTGTAAGTTCATTCATTAGGACATGGGGTGAATTCTGAAGGTGATAAAGGATGCTCTTGGTAGTATTGTAAGAGCTATCGCTAAAAAAAATGAACAAAAATGATATGGAACTTTTGTGTCTAAATTTTTGTTTACACACAATTTACTTTTCTAATATGTATTTTATTAAATTCATTTTATGAATCTCATAGTGCCAAACAGATGGCATTAATGCACCTTAAAACTAAATGTAGTATGGGTTTATAGTATATATTTAAAAAAAAAATCTGTTTATATGACTTGGAGTTCAAACTGGAAAGAAGGAGACAGGATTTTGGGGGCAGGGGGGGACAGGCTTATTAATGTGGACAGAATTTCAAATTAAACAAGAACTATGATGAAAGAAGTAGTGAGGAAAACACATGAAAAAATGCTAAACTACACTAATCATTAGAGAAATGCAAATCAAAACCGTATCACTTCACACTCATTAGGATGGCTATTATCAAAAACAAACAGACAACAGAATATAACAAGTATTGACGAGGATGTAGACAAATTGGACGCTTTGTGCATAGCTGATGGGAGTGTAAAATGGTACATCTGCTGTGAAAGACAACATGGTGGTTCCTCAAATAATGAACCTTAGAATTACCATATGATCTAGAAATCTCTTTCTGAGTATATGCCCCAAAGAACTGAAAGCAGGGACCTGAGATATTTGCATACCAGTGTTCATAGCAGCATTATTTACAATAGCCAAAATATAGAAACATCTCAAATATTCATCAACAGATGAATGGATAAGCAAAATGTGATATACACATGTAGTGGAATATTATTAAGCCTTAAAAAAGGAATGAAATTCTACTCAGCCATAAACAAAGAATGAAATGTTGCCATTTGCAATGATGTGGGTGGAGCTAGAGAGTATTCTGCTAAGTGAAATAAGTCAGTCAGAGAAAGACAGATACCATATGATTTCACTCATATGTGGAATTTAAGTAATGAAACAAATGAACATGGGGGGATAAAGAGAGGCAAACCAAGAACAGAGTCTTAACTGTAGAGAACACACTGATGGTTACCAGAGGGGATGTGGGGGGGGTATGGGGGGAATAGATGATGGGGATTAGGGAGTGCACTTGTTGTGATGAGCACCAGGTGATTCATGAAACTGCTGAATCACTATATCTTATACCTGAAACTAGTATTACGCTGTTAACTAACTGGAATTAAATAAAAACTTAGAAAGGAATGAAACTCTGATACATGGTATAACATGGATGAATTTTGTAAAAAAGGCTAGGATGCCTGGGTGGCTCAGTCAGTTAAGCGTCTGCCTTCAGCTCAGGGCATGATCCCAGGGTCCTGGGATTGAGTCCTGCATCTGGCTCCTTGCTCAGCGGGGAGCCTGCTTCTCCCTCTGCCTGCCAGTCCCCCGGCTTGTGTTCTCTCGGTCTCTGACAAATAAATAAATAAATAAAATCTTGAAAAAAAAAATAGGCTAGAACAGTAGTTAGCAGGTCCTGTGGGTAGGGAGTAATGAGGACTTACAGTTTAGAAAGATAGGTTGTTCTGTGTATATGTTTGTGTGTATAATATTTCCATATATTATGTGAAAAGTGAATTTTAGTGACGGAAGTTTTTTTCCTCTAAAGAAAAACTATGTTTCTTTCATTTAGATAGTAAAGATTATTGGACTGACATTGCTTTTCTATTACATTGGTTTTTAGAAAGTTCAGTGACATATTCAATGCTATGAGCCATATAGAGCTTCATTCATTTATTTTATCCTCTTCATCTTTTTCTATTTTTTATGTTCCCCTTGTATTGCATTTTTCTTCTTCCAGATTTAGTGTCATACACATTTTATTATTTTACATTATGTTTCTTATTTTAACTCTAGAAAGATTTTGAGATAACTAAAAAAAAAAAAAAACCCAAATCTAATAAAATAGAATGATAAAGTTGGCCACAGGAAAAAAACATGTGAAAATAAATAAATGTAGTGTTCAGATTCAAAGACGAAGTTGAATAATGGTGCTGTGTGACTCTAGAGGCAGGGACATATACTTCCAGCTGGGCACTTCAGCATGCTGTGACTTATATGACTTAGGTTTAGCTGTTTGATGTGGGATTTGGTAGTAGATAAAGATTTTATGTGCAATGGAGAGGGGCGAAGTTGGGAAGGGCGTTTGTATGTGACCATTTGCAAAATGAAGTCGGATGAACTATTTTCCCTTCTAGGAAACTTTTCTACTTCCATCTGTTCATGTTTAGGATAAATGATGGCTGTGGTTTCCTAGGATGCCCTAAGGTTATGATCGCAATAGCATGTACCCGTCTCATTCTCTGGACCCGCAGTGTTTAGCGCAGGGGCCACAATCCACATGAGGCTATCGAGCACTGGGAGTGTGACTATTTCTTGGCTCTGAGTTTCCAAAATCATACATGGTTAGCATAAATTTAGACTCCAAGTTTGTGTAAGAACATAGACCTGCTAATCTGATTTATCATGGGACCCTTTTTTTGGTCTGTTTGTTTTAAATCCTTCTCAGACCCAGATCAAGACAGCTGTTTCTTGGTTTGATCCATTGGTAAGAATTTTTTTCTTCACCAGGCTTGCACTCCTGTAAAGTCTTAGATTTAATGCAGTAGTCTCAGTACTGCCTGAAACGGACTATATACTATTTCCTTATTATAACTGTGTCCACTGATCTTGCCCCTTCTCACCAGGGCCCCTACCAGTCAGCTTGGCTGCCTCTTACTCTAGATTTCTAGTTTTCTTTCAGTCTTGCAAGCATACCTATACTATATGTGGGTGTTTTTGTATTTCATCCATTATTTCCAAGTATTATTGTGGGAGTGTTTCTGAGTTAGCCTCATTCTTGATTTTCTAGAGTCAGAAGTTTTTGTTTATTTTATTCCACTGTTCAGTGGAACATTGTTTCAGATTTGTAAAAGGAAGGAGATCAAGACGGACTTTTAGGAAAATTGTTTTTGGTTACTTGCATGTGAGTAGATCACAAAAGAGAAGACATTAAATCAAATTGTTATTTATTTAATGCCTTTGGTGATTACTGAAAGATCAGGTTTTATGCTGAATACAAATAGAAAGAAAAAAATCACTAAATACATACTGTATGTTTGAATGTATAGAGTAGCTATTCCTTGCAACTATATTAAAGTTTGTTATTACAGACCCTCCCTCCCCCACCCTCTTCAAGAGAGTTTCATAAGTGGGAGAAAATTGAGCTTGTAACATTTGCCAGAATTATTATTTGGCCCATCATCTATTTAAGAAGAGGTGTCTTTAGCAGTTCTGTACACAGCTTGGCTTTAGTTTTATCTGAGAATGCAGGATTAGAAAACCAGAGATAGCATTGTCTAGGTGAGAAGGGGGCAGTTAAAAAGGACCAAGGCTATTGGTCTGTATTATATTTTACTATTTATAATTTACTTTTTAGTTTGTCTTTTTTAATTTTATATTCATGCTAATAAAGAGTCTCTTTAAAGTTTAACAGTATGTTCTAATAAGTCAATTCTGATTTGGTGAGGCTGTGTTATGAGATAGTCACATGATATTCATTAGTATCAATAACTTGTATAAATATTTTAAATGAATTCTTAAAGGCTTAAACCAATTGGAGCAGTTTTATTGATACTTTCAACTTTCAAGGCAGAAGATGTATAGACAGGAGTAAATGCTCCTCTACCAGGTTTTTCTCTCTTAATATTAAAAATCTATGATTAACAAGCATTTTGTTGTTATTGTTCTATAAAGAAAATTGCCTTGTCTCTTTGATTTTGAAACATTGTAGAAGTGTTCTAAATACTGAAGTTCAATAAAATTTTTATTCACTGGAAATTTGAGTGCCTGTTATGTGAATAAGCAGTGATAAACTGAACAGACATTGCTCTTGCTTAATTGAGCTTAGAATCCAGAAGGGAAGATGGACATTACCTTTGTGATTATAAATATGATATATAAGGAGAAGTGTAGGATTTTATGAGTGCTTCTATCAAAGTGATTTAAGTCAAGATGATGGTTCTCAAAATGTGGTGCCCAGACAAGTAGATTTAGCAACACCAAGAAATTTCTGAGTAATGCAAATTTCAGGGCCCCACCCAAGTCCTATTGAGTCAGAAATATTAGGGTTAACACTTAGCAAGCTGTGTTTTTGACATGTTCTCCATCTGGCTCTGATGGCTAAGTTTGAGAACAACTGACCTTG
The DNA here is from genome assembly GCF_002201575.2 of Neomonachus schauinslandi. Lineage (NCBI taxonomy): Eukaryota > Metazoa > Chordata > Mammalia > Carnivora > Phocidae > Neomonachus > Neomonachus schauinslandi. The sequence continues at coordinate 95,710,845 of NC_058405.1, read as the reverse complement.
TTGCAGTTTCTCATTTACTGATATTTGGAACAGATAATTCTTGGTTGTGGGTTGTGCATTGTAGTCAATTTAGCAGCATTCTGGGCTTCTAACCACTAAATGCCAGTAGCATCTCCCAGTTATGTCAACCAAAAAATGGCATCAGCTATCGCCAAATGTTCCCTAGGTACAAATTCTTGTTGCCGGGGTCCTCTCTCATCAATAGCCCCCTCCACAGACACACGAGATAATGTTCAAGTAACATGCTTTGCCTTTTATCTTGTTATCTTATAGTGTGTCTTAAAGTGCCTTGAAACAAGTAAAAAGGGACACCACCATGTTTCTTTCACAGAGGAGTCCTAAATAAATTTGCTCTAACATCTAAACAGAGAGAATCTGGTCACTTTAGTATTTTTTTTTTTTTTTGCTTTCAATTTCTTTCTTTTTCTTCTCACTTTTCCTTCACCCTTCACCCTGTATTTTCTTTCTTTCTTTTTCAAAATGGGAAGTGAAGACATTACAAGACAATCTTACAGATTAGTCTTGTTGTGACCTTAAATAGTAGCTTATTCTGTATATGTTCTAAACTTAGCAATTTGATGAATCTTATGTTATTAAAATGGGGTTTATTTTCACATAAATTAGATTGAGGCACCTGCTCCTTCTTAAGACCTTTGAATATAATTAAGAAAATGAAAGATGCATTTTTTCTTAATTGATAGTAAGTCAAAATAGACTCATTGATGAATTATGTGATATAGAATTATCTGTCAATCAGAGACTACCTTGGGAATTCATTTTTTTCTAAGTCTTTTGTGTTTTTTTGTAGTTATTTAACTACTACATTTCAAAAACTTTTCCTAAGCCCTGGTTATAAAGTAGGAAGATGTTCCAGTTTTTATCTCTAAAGCAAACTCCAGAGTATTTTAGTTTTCTGGTTTTCAGATCATAGGAGATCCTGTTAGAGGACAGATTGCTAGGAGCCAAGTAGATAAAAGTAGTTGCAATTAAAAAGCAGAGATCACTACAAGTATAGCAGTAATGCCTTTTGATAGGTTCATAAACATACATACTTCTAAAATAGTTAGACCTGGACCCATAGCATGTTTCTACAGGTTAGTTACACTGTCAGGCCTATAACGGGATTCAAGTCCCATTAGCATTTGGCTCATACTACCTGGTAAGGGTCAGTGAGGGCCAATGATATTTTATCTCTACTAATAACAGATTCCTGAGCAGGATGGCAGTTGTATACTAAAGATGATGGATATAATGATGTGATGGTTTTGATGATAATCACGATAATAAATAATATGTAGTTGGAACAAGCTTCAAATGAGTATGTTTCAAAGAGAGCAGAGGGTTGTAAGATATGGGTGATTAAGGAAGAGATATAACATCATCTAGATTTTGGACAGAAGATTTTAGATATAACAGAATCTTGTGGGGTGTTTGGTTTTTGTTGTTGTTGTTTGCATTTTTAAGAGCTTTTGATTGGTGACAGTGCAGACCTGTGGAGGGGATAGGGGCAGTGGCCCAATGCCATGGGCAAAATATGAAAATAATCAAATAGAGCATGGGTAGGGGGATGGGGATTCAGTACATTGTGGTCTGCAGGGCAGGCCCTGGTCACAGCCTCATACCAGCACTCAGAAACCCCAAAGATACAGGTTGTAAGAATCCACGATCCCTCAGGCTTACTCACTAAAACAAAATCCATGTTTGTAATGAGTCCAACTGGAAATGACAGCTGGGGGATCAGGGACAGTCAGAAAGGAGACAGAGTGGGAGACACAAGAGAGAGGGCTAGGAACAACCCAGAGGCACCAAGGCAATCAGAAGAGACAGCTAGAGACAGAGCCAGAGAAAAGACGGCCTGCGACAGGTGGACTGCCAGTGTACAGAAACCATGTTTCCAATTCAGCAGCAGGCTCTGGGGGCCGTGGTGACGTAGGCCGAGGTGACAGAAGCACTCATGCCCTCGCGTGCGCATGCACATACACACGTAATATATCTATGTATGCATATTAGATCCATTGCCTTTCAGAAACCAGGAAAGGGATAAATAGCTCCAGGAGGCATCTAGCTGCAGGGCATGCACTTGTTTTTCTTCATAGCCCCAGACATTTGCCTTTTGTTTAACATATGCTTCTAGGTAGGAGAGACTGTAAACCATTTATTGACTCCTTACTTGCTCAGACAATTGTGCTGAGTCCGAAAGACACCATCATTTCCAAGGTCTTTACCTAGCTCTGTCTTTCTCAATTCACCCATACATCTGTGCACGTTTTTGTATTTTACTTGTTGTGATATTCAAAATAAGAGGTAATAGAAATATAAACATAGAATCCTATGGTTTATAAAATATTATTTCTCATTTCCTATCAAATCCTTTCTAATGAGGACCAGTGTTTTTACGGTCATCTTACTCATGAAGAATCTGAGGCTCTGGGTGCCTGCGTGGCTCAGTTGATTATCATCTGCCTTCAGCTCAGGTCATAGTCCCAGGGTCCTGGGATCGAGCCCCACATCGGGATCCTTGCTCAGTGGGGATCCTGCTTCTCCCTCCCTCTGCCTGCCGCTCCCCCTGCTTGAGCTCTCTCTCACTCTCTCTGACAAATAAATAAAAAATCTTTAAAAAAAAAAAAGAATCTGAGGCTCATCGATGATAATTTGAGACATGACAAACCTACCAAATGACCAAGAAAAGGACAAGAATTTCTGATTCAGAAGCCACTGGTTTTCCTATTGTACTGCTTGCAGCATCTATTCACAGGCATGATTATTGTTTTGAAAAAAAAATCTGTCATCTGTTTAAATGGAATTACCACTTAGAAAATGCTCATTAAAATGTGACAGTACCAGGGCGCCTGGGTGGCTCAGCCATTAAGCGTCTGCCTTCGGCTCAGGTCATCGTCCCGGGGTCCTGGGATCAAGCCCCGCATCGGGCTCCCTGCTCAGCGGGAAGCCTGCTTCTCCCTCTCCCACTCCCCCTGCTTGTGTTCCCTCTCTCGCTATGTCTCTCTCTGTCAAATAAATAAAAATAAAATTAAAAAAATAAATAAAATGTGACAGTACCATAAATGAACTATTAAATTATTGAGGATGGATCATTAGAACTAGATAAGAAAGGCTTAAAAGATAACAGAGTTTAAATATATGTATATATAATTTATTGTTTAAGAAGCTTCTAATAAAAAAGGTTCTATTTCAGTATGACTATAATTTCCAAACTTTCAGTAAATATTACTAAGTGAGCATCTTCAAAATTTCCATCAGCATGCCAGACTCTTTGAAAGTAGCTTGCCAGTTGTCCTCTAGCTCCTTTATATGGTAAAATGTTTGGAGGTGTATTGACAAAATTATAATTTCCATTTTACCATTCTCATCATATTATATTTGAGAGAAATTACTTAGTTAAAAATGCTATCAATGGAAGGCAGCTGAAAATTAAGAAAGCACAGCTTCCTGGGTTTAGGTACCATGACAATTACATGTTTTAAGACGTATTTTATTCATATTTGATAAATAATATTTTTGTGTATTGGTTATTTTAAAATATTTTTATTGAAGAAGGAATACTTATGTATTAAAAACAGAAATGATTAAAAATCCATATATAATATAATGCTAATACCTCTGTGTTTCTGTACAGATAAATTTAGAATAAATATATCTTTTTTTTACATAATTGTGAGCAAAATTAGCTTGCTTATTTATTTATTTATTGAAATATAGTTGACATACAATGTCATATGAGTTTCCACAATAGGTTACCATCTGTCACCATACAAGGTTACTACAATATTGTTGACTATATTCCCAATGCTGTACTTTTCATCCCCGTGACTTACTCATTTTATAACTGGAAGTTTGTACCTTTTGATCCCCTTCATCTATTTCGCCAGTACCCCCAGTTGCTCACCTCTGTCATAATCAAGTTTGTTTTCTGTATCTATGAGTCTGTTTGTTTTTTGTTCATTTTTTTTTAATTCCACATATAAATAAAATCATATGATTTTTATCTTTCTCCATCCAACTTCGTTCCCTTAGCACAGTACCCTCTAGGTCCACTATTTTGTTTCAAATGATAAGTTATCCTTCATTTTTATAGCTGAGCAATATTCCAGTGTGGTGTGTGTGTGTGTATGTGTGAGTGTGTGTACATCTGTAGTACATCTTCTTTATCCGTTCATCTATCAGTGCACACTTAGGTTGCTCCCATTACTTGGCTATTGTAAATAATGCTGCAATAAACACGTATCAGGTTTTGAAGGAACAAAATATCAGCTACATAGGGTGTGTGTGTGTGTGTGTGTGTGTGTGTGTGTGTGTGTGGTGGACATTCATTATATTCCAGAAAGGTTGAACTGGAAATGACATCAAAGTCTATCCAGTCTACCTAGACCACTTTACTGGCTAATGAATGGAAGCCAGGAGAGCTTAAATCAATGATTTGAGATCACACATTTTATTAGTAGCAGAGCCAAGACTAGAACACAGTTCCTCTCATCCAGTTTTTTCTCTCATTACCCTGCCTGCTCTTCAGTTTTATTTATATTAATTTATGCTCATTTTGATCTGATGTGCTTGAGACTTCTGCTGTCTTGCTATGATTATTATATGGGGACACCTCACTTGGCTCTGGGCAGGACATTTCATTTGGAGTAACATTGATTTACAGTCACTCTCAATGACCACCTGAAATGCTCTAGCATACTCAAAAAGCTGGGCTTCCATTTAAACAAGTTGGTTAAATAGGGCCTTTGCCCCCACACTTTCTAATAGGTAAGGGTTTTCTCCTCCATCCTGAGGTACGTTGAAGCTGATTGGGCAGTGGGCTGTCTCAGTAATTGCCTCCTGGGTTTGAGTGCTCAGGGTCCTGATGATATACCTAATGACTGGATTCCTCCATATCCTCAGACCTGGGAATGGGCCGTGGTGCCACCCGCAGAGTTTTGGGGCCTGCCTCTATTTTTGCCCCAGCATTTGCCCCAGCATTTCCTGGTATTTCTAACTTTTCTGTAGACCTTCGTTATTCCCATGGACACTTCTCTTCCTTCTTTTTGAACTTGTCTACGTGCTCACACTTTTGCAAACTTTTGCATCAAAACTCTAAATGCTTTGGTGTTTTAACATTAAAATAATAAAGAATAGTACAAAATTAAATAATAATAAAAGAATGAAATTCTGCCGTTTGTGACAACATGGATGGACCTCAAGGAGCTTATCCTATCTGAAATAAGTCAGGCAGAGAAAGACAAATAACAGATGATCTTCTATGTGGAGTGTAAAAAAAAAAAATGAACTCACAGATATAACAGAACTGTGGTTGCCAGAGGAAGGAGGTAAGGGGTGAGTGAAATGGGGAATGTGATCAAGAGGTACAAACTTCCAGTTAATAAAATAAGCAAGTCCTGGTGTGACTATAGTTAATAATACTGTATTATATATTTGAAAGTTGCTGGGGTGTCTGGGTTGCTCAGTTGGTTAAGTGTCCAACTCTTGATTTCAGCTCAGGTCATGATGTCATGGTCATTAAGATTGAGTCCTGAGTCAGGGTCCACACAGGGCGTGGAACCTGCTTAAGATTCTCTGTGTCCCTCTTCTTCTGCCTCTCCCCTCTGCTTGCACTCACTGTCTCTTTCTAAAAAAAAAAAAAAAAAAAAATTGCTAAGAAAGTGTATTTTACAAGTTTTCATCACAAGAAAAAACTTTGTGTGGTAATCATTCAGCAATATATAAATGTATTGAATCGTGTACCTGAAACTAATATAATGCCATATGCCAATTATATTTTAATAAAATATTAAATATGGAGCAATGTTACTATAGATCTTTCAAATGTACTTCTGGTTGCATAAAATCATGCAAAGGAAGGTAAAGTGTTGTAGTATTATAGAATTTTTTTTTTTTATATTTTATTCATTCATTTGACAGAGACAGACAGCGAGAGCAGGAACACAAGCAGGGGGAGTGGGAGAGGGAGAGCAGGCTTTCCGCTGAGGAGGGAGCCCGATGCGGGGCTCGATCCCAGGACCCTGGGACGATGACCTGAGCCAAAGGCAGACGCTTAACGACTGAGCCACCCAGGTGCCCTAGTATTATAGAATTTTTAAGAGAGCTTTCTAAACACACAAACCAAGGAGGAAAAACAAAAGGCCTGGGATATGATTTAAAAATTTAAGTGCAAAATTTGTGCATGAAAAGTAAAAACTCACTGAGACAGATGAAAGATTCAGTGAAAATCCCCATCAAAATTCCAGTAGGCACAAATTGGCAAACTGTTTCTAAAATTTATATGAAAATTCGGAGGACTTAAAATAGCCAAGATGATTTTGAAAATGAAGAAAGAGTTTGGAGAATTTGCTCTACCAGATTTCAAAACTTTGTATTTTATATTTATATTTATAATTAAGAGATTGTGGTGTTTTCATAGTATAGACTTATAAATCGGTGCAATAGACATTGCAAATCAAGAAATAAGGCCTTAGATTTATAGTCAACTGAATTATAAAACCAAAGTGGCAAGGCAGTTCAATTGGAGAAAGGACAGTATTTTCAAGAAATGGTGATAGCACAATTTTATATCCCCTTGCAAAAAGGTGAATGTGGACCCTTATCTTCTTACAGGATTAAAAAAAAAATCAAGGATGGATCATATATAAGAGCTAAATGTTAAAGCCAACACTATAAAACTTTTAGAGGAAGACCTACGAGAACATCTTTGTTATCATGGTTTAAACAGAGGTTCTTGTATGATACGGAAAGCATGGTCCACAAAATATGAAGATTGATAAACTCGAGTGAACACTGCTAAGAGAATGAAGAGAAAAGCCATAGGTAGGGAGAGAATACTGCAAAGCTTAGATCTTATAATGATTCTATCTAGAATATATTTGAAAACTCAAACCTCAATGTTAAGAAAATAACGTAATTTAAGGAAGTGGCAAGAGATTCAAAGAGATATTTCTCCAAAGAAGACATATGAATGGGTAATAAGCAAATCAAGAGGTGTCCAACATCATTAATCTTTAGGGAAATGCAAATAAAAACCACAATAGAATACCACTACATATCTACCAGAGTGGCTCTGATCAGAAAGCCATTACTGGGTATTGGCAAAGATGTAGAGTGATTGGAGGCCTCCTCTGCTGCTCGTGGGAAAATAAAGTAGCACAACACTTTGAGAGACATTTTCACAGTTACTTTAAAAGTGAAATATATGTGCTAATCAGATGACATGATTATATAACTAGGTATATGCCCAAGCACAGAGAGACTTATATTCATGCAAAGATTTATATGAGAATGTTTGTAAGAGCATTCTTATTATAGCCAAATACTGGAAACAATCCAAAGGCTTAACTGGTGAATGGATAAACAAAATGCATTTATCTGTGCAGTAGAATACTAATCAGTAATAAAAAGACCAAACTCCTGATGTATGTTATAAAATTGATGAACCCTGAAAACATTATTGTATGATTCCACTTACATGAAATGTCCAGAAAATATGAATTGATGGATACAAAATGAAGATTGTCTGGTGCAGGGGATGGGGCAGAGATGATGGCAAATGGACTTGAGAGAATTTTGGGAGGATAATGGAAACGAGCTCAAACTGGATTAATGGTGATGCTTGCACAAATCTGTAAATCCACTACGAATCTTTGAACTTTATACTTACAGAGGGTAAATGTTAAGGATATCCATTAAACAGAAACATGGGAGAAAGAGGGAAGCCATTGTCATCAAAGGAGCCATCCAAGCCATTTCCACATATAATCTCAGCCTCTGAGATGTAATGAGGCTGATGTTGATGAACCATGTTTATTTTACTTGTTTATTTACTTGTGACAAGAACAAGGGAATTTTAAAGAGTAGAGAAAATATTTTAAGGATAAATCCTGTTTCCATTTATTCCATTTATGTATTAAATTCATAGACAATTGTTTAGAAAAGAAAAAAAAAACTTTTCCTTGAAGCAATGTGTCTAGGCAGTCTTATTGGATTGAGAAAGAGTTTGTGAGCATATATAGTGCATATAGAAAGCCTCATCTAGTTGCATCTAGCCTTCAACCACTTCCTACCTCCCTATCTCAACTCCTGGAAGGAAGGAAAGTGAAGAGGAAAATATGGGAGAAGAGATTGTATTCAACTAATAATTTTTACCCAGTACCTTTTGGGTTTGGTAAAAGTCTGTATTTGATCAGTATTGTGTGTGTGTGTGTGTGTGTGTGTGTGTGTGTGTGTGTGTGTGTGGATACACAGTCCTGTATAATGAGAATAAATATTCAACATAATTTGAGGTATCATCATGAAAATATTACATCGATGCTTACTAGCTTTTACTCACCTAAGTCAAATCTAATGTGCAGTCTAATTTTTTTTATTCTTATGTTAATCCCCATACATTACATCATTAGTTTTAGATGAAGTGTTCCATGATTCATTGTTTGTGCATAACACCCAGTGCTCCATGCAGAATGTGCCCTCCTCAATACCCACCACCAGGCTAACCCATCCTCCCACCCCCCTCCCCTCTAGAACCCTGTTTGTTTTTCAGAGTCCATCGTCTCTCATGGTTCGTCTACCCCTCCGATTTCCCCCGCTTCATTCTTCCCCTCCCGCTACCTTCTTCTTCTTCTTTTTTTTTTCTTAACATATATTGCATTATTTGTTTCAGAGGTA
>NC_058405.1:95663010-95697172 GCF_002201575.2 Neomonachus schauinslandi | reverse complement strand
AGTTGACCATAGAGTTGAGGGTCCATTTCTGGGCTCTCTATTCTGTTCCATTGATCTATGTGTCTGTTTTTGTGCCAGTACCATGCTGTCTTGATGATGACAGCTTTGTAATAGAGCTGGAAGTCTGGAATTGTGATGCCGCCGGCTTTGCTTTTCTTTTTCAACATTCCTCTGGCTATGCAGGGTCTTTTCTGGTTCCATACAAATTTTAGGATTATTTGTTCCATTTCTTTGAAAAAAGTGGATGGTATTTTGATGGGGATTGCACTGAATGTGTAGATTGCTCTAGGTAGCATTGACATCTTCAGAATATTTGTTCTTCCAATCCATGAGCATGGAACGTTTTTCCATTTCTTTGTGTCTTCCTCAATTTCTTTCATGAGTATTTTATAGTTTTCTGAGTAAAGATCCTTTGTCTCTTTGGTTAGATTTATTCCTAGGTATCTTATGGTTTTGGGTGCAATTGTAAATGGGATCGACTCCTTAATTTCTCTTTTTTCTGTCTTGTTGTTGGTGTATAGGAATGCCACTGACTTCTGTGCATTGATTTTATATCCTGCCACTTGACTGAATTCCTGTATGAATTTTAGCGGTTTTGGGGTGGAGTCTTTTGGGTTTTCCACATAAAGTATCATATCATCTGCAAAGAGTGAGAGTTTGACTTCTTCTTTGCCAATTTGGATGCCTTTGATTTCTTTTTGTTGTCTGATTGCTGTGGCTAGGACTTCCAATACTATGTTGAATAGCAGTGGTGATAGTGGACATCCCTGCCGCGTTCCTGACCTTAGGGGGAAAGCTCTCAGTTTTTCCCCATTGAGAATGATATTCGCTGTGGGTTTTTCATAGATGGCTTTTATGATATTGAGGTATGTACCCTCTATGCCTATACTCTGAAGAGTTTTGATCAAGAAAGGATGCTGTACTTTGTCAAAAGCTTTTTCTGCATCTATTGAGAGGATCATATGATTCTTGTTCTTTCTTTTGTTAATGTATTGTATCACATTGATTGATTTGCGGATGTTGAACCAACCTTGCAGCCCAGGGATAAATCCCACTTGATCATGGTGAATAATCCTTTTAATGTACTGTTGTATGGTATTGGCTAGTATTTTGGTGAGAATTTTTGCATCCATGTTCATCAGGGATATTGGTCTGTAATTCTCCTTTTTGATGGGGTCTTTGCCTGGTTTTGGGATCAAGGTAATGCTGGCCTCATAAAATGAGTTTGGAAGTTTTCCTTCCATTTCTATTTTTTGGAACAGTTTCAGAAGAATAGGTATTAATTCTTCTTGAAATGTTTGGTAGAATTCCCCTGGGAAGCCATCTGGCTTTGCGCTTTTGTTTTTTGGGAGATTTTTGATGACTGCTTCAATTTCCTTAGTGGTTATAGGTCTGTTCAGGTTTTCTATTTCATCCTGGTTCAGTTTTGGTAGTTGATACATCTCTAGGAATGCCTCCATTTTTTCCAGGTTATCTAATTTGCTGGCATAGAGTTGCTCATAATATGTTCTTAAAATTGTTTGTATTTCTTTGGTGTTGGTTGTGATCTCTCCTCTTTCATTCATGATTTTGTTGATTTGGGTCATTTCTCTTCTCTTTTTGATAAGTCTGGCTAGGGGTTTCTCAATCTTGTTAATTCTTTCAAAGAACCAGCTCCTAGTTTCGTTGATCTGTTCTCCTGTTCTTTTAGTTTCTATTTCATTGATTTCTGCTCTGATCTTTATTATTTCTCTTCTCCTGCTGGCTTTAGGCTTTATTTGCTGTTCTTTCTCCAGCTCCTTTAGGTGTAAGGTTAGGTTGTGTACTTGAGACCTTTCTTGTTTCTTGAGAAAGGCTTGTATTGCTATATACTTTCCTCTTAGGACTGTCTTTGCTGCATCCCAAAGATTTTGAATAGTTGTGTTTTCATTTTCATTGGTTTCCATGTATTTTTTTAATTCTTCTTTAATTTCCTGGTTGACCCATTCATTCTTTAGTAGGATGCTCTTTAGCCTCCATGTATTTGAGTTCCTTCTGACTTTCCTCTTGTGATTGAGTTCTAGTTTCAAAGCATTGTGATCTGAAAATAGGCAGGCAATGATCCCAATCTTTTGGTACCAGTTGAGACCTGATTTATGACCTAGGATGTGATCTATTCTGGAGAATGTTCCATGGGCACTAGAGAAGAATGTGTCTTCCGTTGCTTTGGGGTGGAATGTTCTGAATATGTCTGTGAAGTCCATTTGGTCCAATGTGTCATTTAAAGTCTTTATTTCCTTGTTGATCTTTTGCTTAGACGATCTGTCCATTTCAGTGAGGGGGGTGTTAAAGTCCCCCACTATTATTGTATTGTTGTCGATGTGTTTCTTTGCTTTTGTTATTAATTGCCTTATATAATTGGCTGCTCCCATGTTAGGGGCATATATATTTACAATTGTTAGATCTTCTTGTTGGATAGATCCTTTAAGTATGATATAGTGTCCTTCCTCATCTCTTATTACAGTCTTTGGTTTAAAATCTAATTTGTCTGATATAAGGATTGCCACCCCAGCTTTCTTTTGGTGTCCATTAGCATGGTAAATGGTTTTCCACCTCCTCACTTTCAATCTGGGGGTGTCTTTGGTTCTAAAATGAGTCTCTTGCAGACAGCATATCGATGGGTCTTGTTTTTTAATCCATTCTGATAGCCTGTGTCTCTTGATTGGGGCATTTAGCCCATTTACATTGAGGGTAACTATTGAAAGATAGGAATTTAGTGCCATTGTATTGCCTGTAAGGTGACTGTTACCGTATATTGTCTGTGTTCCTTTCTGGTCTATGTTGCTTTTGGGCTCTCTCTTTGCTTAGAGGACCCCTTTCAAGATTTCCTGTAGGGCTGGTTTTGTGTTTGCAAATTCCTTTAGTTTTTGTTTGTCCTGGAAACTTTTTATCTCTCCTTCAATTTTCAATGACAGCCTAGCTGGATAGAGTATTCTTGGCTGCATATTTTTCTCATTTAGTGCTCTGAATATATCCTGCCAGTCCTTTCTGGCCTGCCAGGTCTCTGTGGATAGGTCTGTTGCCAATCTAATGTTTCTACCCTTGTAGGTTACATCTCTCTTCTCCCGAGCTGCTTTCAGGATTTTCTCTTTGTCTATGAGACTCGTAAGTTTTACTATTAGATGTCGGGGTGTTGACCTATTTTTATTGATTTTGAGAGGGGTTCTCTGTGCTTCCTGGATTTTCATGCCTGTTTCCTTCCCCAAATGAGGGAAGTTCTCTGCTATAATTTGCTCCATTATACCTTCTGCCCCTCTCTCTCTTTCTTCTTCTTCTGGGATCCCAATTATTCTAATGTTGTTTTGTCTTATGGTATCGCTTATCTCTCGAATTCTGCCCTCGTGATCCAGTAGTTTATCTCTCTTTTTCTCAGCTTCTTTATTTTCCATCATTTCATCTTCTATATTACTGATTCTCTCTTCTGCCTCATTTATTCTAGCAGTTAGCGCCCCCATTTTTGATTGCACCTCATTAATAGCCTTTTTGATTTCTACTTGGTTGGATTTTAGTTCTTTTACTTCTCCAGAAAGGGTTTCTCTAATAACTTCCATATTTTTTTCAAGCCCAGCTAGTATCTTTAAAGTGATGATTCTGAACTCTAGATCTGACATCGTACTAATGTCCGTATTGAGTAGGTCCCTGGCAGTCGGTACTACCTCTTGCTCTTTTTGTTGAGGTGATTTTTTTCCGTCTTGTCATTTTGTGTAGAGGAGAATAGATTAATGAGAGAACAAAATGCTAGCAGAGTAACCACGTCCCCAGAAAATATACTCTAAACAAATCAGAAAAGACCTGAAGCAGTGGGAAAAGAAAGGGAAAGAGAGAAAAAAGAGAAAGAAAAAAAAGAAAAAGAAAAAGATAAAGATAAAAACAAAAACACACAAAACAAAACAACAAAAACAACAACAAAAAAACAGAATGTGATCAAATATGATCAGGCTGGTATATAGATCAGTGCCACACACTAGATTTGGGGTGTATTTTGGTCTTTTAGAAGAAAGTGCCTCCCAAAATTTTAAAGAAAGAAAAACTTATATATGTACAAAAATAAGGGTTGATATGATGAAGGGATGGAATATGACTGTAAAGATGAAAATTATAAAAAATTTTATAAAAGGAATTGATAAGAAGTTGTTTGAAAAAAGAAAGAAGAGGATTTAAAAAAAGAAAAAAGAAAAAAAAAAAGGGAGAGGATGTGATCAGGCAGGGGAATAGAAAACACCATATACTAGAGATTTAGGGTATATTTTAATCTGTTAGAAGAAACTATCTCAAAATTTTAAAGAGAGAACAACTTATATACATAAGCCAAAAATACGGGTAACTACTATGAAGGGATAGAATATGACTCTAAAAATGAAAAATAAAAATGTTTTTTTTTTTAAAAAAAAGGGATTGATAAGATGTTGGTTGAAAAAGGGAAAAAGAAAAATTGAAAAAGATAAAAAAATAAAAAAAGACAGTTAAAAAAATTAACTTTGAAAGACTAAAGAATCATGGTAAAAAAGCCATGATGCAGTCTAATTTTTATTGTATTTTATTATTTCATTTTATTTTGAGGGAGGGAGGAGGGGCAGTGGGAGAGGGAGAAAGAGAATCTTAAGCAGAATTCACACCCAGCACGGAACCATTGTGGGGCTCGATTTCAGAACCCTGAGATCATGACGTGAGCTGAAAACAAAAGTCGTCCTCTTAACCATCTGAGCCACCCAGGCACCCCAATCTAGTATTTATTTTAAAGGAATGCTTAACTAATATGTGTGAAATAGATTATGAATTAATCAGAAGAGTCAGTATCTAATGTCACCTGATCCGATCAGGAATTTTGGTAAATTTTATGATTACTAGGGCAAAATAATGCATTTCAACTTAATAATCAGTTGAGACCCATTGATTCATGAGGAGTCCACATTTTTCTGTGAATTTAAGCCCTACCACAGATTTTCTCATGGCAGTTGTGTTCATGCCGGCACTAAGAATACATTCTTATCTTGGTATTATTTAACTTCCCTCTTAATTATTTCAACATTTAAATTAAAAACAACATAGGTAAACGTCATTGTAAAGTCTTAACACTTACTTTTTTTTGTCACAGAGAGCAGAAACTGAGATGTTTCCGAAGAGACAAGCCAAGAGGCGCTTGGGTAGCTCAGTCCATAATCCTAGGGTCCTTGCTCTGCAGGGAGCCTGCTTCTCCTTCTCTCTCTACCTACAGCTTCCCCTGCTTGTGCTCTCTCTCTCTCTCTGTGTCAAATAAATAAATGTTTAAAAAAGAAGACAAGCCATGATCAAACTGTATTGGTTGAGCATCCATGACTTTGTTATGTGTGTCCTTAATCAAGCTCTCTTGCATTAACTTACATGCTGGTTTCGAGTACTGCTAGAATATTGAGACTTTTGGAATTATCAGGTATATTAAAATAAATTATGTTAAAGAGGACCAGTAAAAAGAAAAATAATTTTTTAAATGAAAGGGAATAAAAGGGCACCTGGGTGGCTCCATCTGCCTTCGGCTTAGGTTGTGATCCCAGTGTCCTGGGATCAAGTCCCGCGTTGGGCTCCCTGCTCTGGGGGGAGTCTACTTCTCCCTCTGCCTCTGCCACTCTCTCTCTCTGTCTCTCATAAATAAATAAACAAAATCTTTTAAAAAAGGGGGATAAGATGTATTTGTACCATGCATATCCTGTATGTATGTAGTCTGTCTACATATATTATGTATGTGCCTGTATTTGTTAAATATGCAGTATAAACACTTGAATTATGTTAAATGTAAAATACATGCCAGCAATATATGGTTAGTTGACATTTTGCTGGGTATTCCTTTAATCACAAGGGATATTAACGTGTTAAGACATAGCCTTGTCTTTATGCCTACATTCCAACTGCAGAGACCGATAGAGGGACAGTCTCAGTGATCTGGCGTATGCTGTGGTAGAGCTTACAGTTGACAATGACCACTGCAGACAGTTAGGTTAGCACCTACATGAAACTCCTTGGAGGCCATATTGGTGACTTGGGTTGACATATGACTCTTAGTTGTCAGGCTTTGGGATAAGTCCATTTTCATTTTGCATGTTTGATTTTGAAGTTCTCTAACCACAGGGGAGGCTGTTTCCATGGCTTCATTGTCATGGCTCTCATTGATCTTTTTATTCATCCATGCAGGAAGTGCCAACATTATGAAACATAAGCTAAGTACTAAGCTTAATTCCCCCAAGTGCCTACCAGCCCTTCCCTTAACTGACTCTTCTCTAAGGATAAATAAGGCAACTTGATGAAAGGTGGGACATGAAGTACTCTGTCAGGGGATCCACAAAAATGGAAATTTTAAGGAACAAACACTGAATACAATATGAATCTAAATTAGTGTGTATATTTCCAAATATAGTTTCCCCAACTTTCACTTGAGTGATGGAAATTATTTTTAACCTCTGACATTTAATTTTAGTCCGATGCCTAGAGTTTAAAGGAAAAATCAGAAAGGATGGCTGTCTCATCAGCCACCCTTAGGTATTATTATTTGCAAGGCTTATATAAGGAAACATATATATTGGGCATCTTTGCTCACATCATTCCGCTAGATGATATGGATATAAAGCTGAATAGGATATAGAATTTGTCCTTAAGGATGGAAAACTACATTTAATTTTTTTTCTTTTCCGCATAGAACAATAAATGTAGTAATTTTTCTTTTTAGAATTAATAACCATAGTATTCATTTGAATATTCAGTGGTGATGGGAGTTTCAAATTCTAGCTTTATAGGTACTTTCTAGTGACTGATATAATAGGTTTCAGAGGCCCATTAACTCTGCCTGGTGTCCACATAAGTAATCGCACTATTGTATGAATGGATTACATTTTTCATAATGACTTGAAAATATAAAACCTTTCTTTCTCTCCCTATTAGTTATTCTCTTTTGGCTCATAAGTGGAAGAGACATAATGAAGTACTAGGAGTTTTATCTATTTGAACTCAAGTAATATCTCCCAAGGTGACATTCCATGGCTAAAAAAGCAGTTTTCTTGGTTTTTTGTTTTAAAACACACCTATTTAAATCTAGATTTAGATGATGCTTTTCTTGCAGGAATTTGAAAATGCTTAACAAACGTAACATTAATCATTTCTCTTTACAAATATATTCAGGCTTCTGAAGTTTTCTAATTAGCTGTTCTTGGCCAGCTGCATATACATGTCTCTAGAAAATTTGCGTCATTGTCACAAGGTAGTAGTTACACAGTTGTGACCCTACTGTTTGATTCTGGGTCTTTCTCTTTCTGCCCTATCAGAATCCTGAGACACAGCAAAGAAAGGTCACAGCAGGGTTGCAGTGAACAGAAGCTTGACTTAGGCACTGCTGGGTCTTGTGAATGGGATGAGAGAGTAGTTGATGTGCATGATAATCAGCAAATCTGAGTGCTGTAAAATGAATCGGATCAGGAGATATTGCCTGCTCTAATCAAAGTCTGTTTATACATGGGCTGAGTCCATATGAGGGCAGGGACCTTTCTCTTAATGAGTTAAGGACGTGACCATTTCAGATTTAATTTCAGAGTTATGGGAGCTTAACTGTGGAGTAAATTTGAGTTCATATCCCAAGGGAAAGATGAAAATAAATGCAACAGAGATGCATTCAAGAATGCAAATTTTATTATTTAATGAATTTTAATTGAGCTCCTCCATGCCTTCTATGTCAAAAAGACAAAAAGGCAA
The DNA here is from genome assembly GCF_002201575.2 of Neomonachus schauinslandi. NCBI lineage: Eukaryota > Metazoa > Chordata > Mammalia > Carnivora > Phocidae > Neomonachus > Neomonachus schauinslandi. The sequence goes on along the minus strand of NC_058405.1, from coordinate 95,689,441 downwards.
ATAAAGCCAGTGTAGTCTTACATCTTGTCATCTCAAAAATTCAAAATACTCTTAAACAAGTTAGTAATTAATTTTTTTCTTTTTCAGTAAAACTCAAAACTTAGTGACTAAAAGGAAATTTCTTGGACTAGTTGGGAGTAGTTAAATGGGCAAATTTTGTTGTATATAAATTATACCCCAAAAAGCTGATTTTAAAAATAGTGGGTGTTCTTTCTCCAATAGATGACTCTGTGTATTATTTACATCAGGTAAAAGTATTATTATGAAGAATAGTGTCAATATTTATTTATACACTGAGAGATACTGTCCCCTTTGCTCTGATACTGATTGTGGAATAATTATTGCTTATAGAGTCAGTTCCAGTCTCCTTCCCTCCCTTCTTCCCTCTTTCTCTCTTTCAGCCTTCATTAACAGTAGGTATTCTTTGACTTAAAAATGCCATTTCCTTTAGTCCTCTCTGACCCTATGGTGCTTTGAAATTTCTGTTACTCAATTGTATCTTTCAGAAATTTTAGCACCTTGCTTTACTTTTCTAAATGGCCATTGAAGAATTCAGATGTTAAGTATCCATAGGCACCTCATACTCAGCTTGTTCAAAGTTAAATTCACTGTCGTTCCTTGCTAACTCTGTTTCCCAAACTATGGTGAATGATACCATTGCATTGCCAATCCTTAAGCATTCCTCCATGACGTCCTTTTCCTGATCCCTTATATCCAAATGACATCCAGTTTCAATCAGTTCTACCTCCCTATGACTTCTTGGTCTCATTCCCTTTTATTCATCCTTTTTCTTCCACCTTAATTCAGACTCCATTAATCATTTTCCTAGCCTACTGCTGCTTCTGCATGTTCTCTTTATATTAGCCTTGCTTTCCTTCAATCCATGCACCTTGTGGTAGTAACATGATTGTTACATCATACTGGTCATATCATTTCCTGGCTTAATCTTTTTTTTTTACTGACTTTTCATTGCCTACTAGGTTGGAATCCAAATCCCATGGTGTGAAACATGAGGTCCTCCATGATATGGACCCAGCTAAATTTAATAGTTTGGTCTTTGTTATGGGCTGAATGTTTGTGTTTCTCCAAAATGAGTATGTTGAAGTCCTAACCCTCAGTGTGATGGTGTTAGGAGCTGAAGGCCTTGGGAGGTGTTCAGGGCATGAGGATGGAACTCTCATGAAGGAGATTAGTGCCCTTATTAAAAAAAAATATTGGAGAGCTTGTTTTCTCTCTCTGCTTTTTGCCCTATGAGGATAGAATGAGAAAACAGCCATCTGCAAACCAGAAAGAAGGCTCTCACCGGATGTCAGTTCTGATGGCACTTTGACCTTTGACTTCCCTGCCTCTAGAATTAGAGAAATAAATGTTTTTGTTTAAGCCACCAAGTCCGTGGTACTTTGTTATAGAAGCTTGAGCTAAGAAAGTCCCTAAAATTATGATATGTTGTCTAGCTCCTTTGAATTTTTGTTTTAACAGTTTCCTCTACCTTGAAAGGCCTTACCCAAAGAGGTGGAATAGCCACCTGCTCCAGCATCAACCACATTTGAAAATTATTCATGTTCCTCTGAGGGAACATTGGACACTCCTTCCCATGTCACCACAGCAATGTGTTTCTATATCATCCTTGTTGTTTAAGGACAACATCCATGCGTGATGTGTTTAGTATGTGTCAGAAGCCATGCTAAGGGTACATACCCTTAGCATGGCTTCTGACACATACTAAACACAAATCTGTGGCACGGTACTGACTGCTGTTCCTATTTCATGTCATTCATCGAGGCTGAAAGAATTATGATGCTTCAAGAGTTTGAATACCAGACTTTAAGATCAATGAAACCCAAAAGAGATACTTGAAGAATTGGTTTCTAAGGTTTTTAGAATGGAAAGAAGTTGGGCAAAGGATCATAATACTGTCAGTAGCCATCTCTTTGAATATGTAGGGATGACATGTAAATAAATATTTATCCATGAGTAGCAATGTCACAAAATTGCTCATACCTTAACTTAAATAAACAGAGAAAATAATTTATTATGATCCCTTTATGTGTAATCTATTACATTAACCTATAATGCACTGGATTAAGCTATCCCTTTAGGCAATGCTGACTCCTTAAATTAAAAATGCTCAGTCTCTCAATCTCTCAGCTAGTCCCCCTCTCCTGACTCTCACCATAAACTGGCCTCTGAGAAAGTGTTGGTTTATTGTGCTCAGATAAGATCCAAGCATTGTAATGCTCTCTGGCATCTCTAGACACAGCTGTTCTTATCCTGTATTCCTCTGGTTGATGCTCTTTCTGTTGATCTTAATGACTGAGTTCCTAAACTGGTGGAGCCCATACTGGCATATCTCCTCTGCACTGAGTGGAGACGGTGGCATTCTCTTGTCTCCTCAGCCTTCCTTTGGCTCATGATGGCTCTATCGATACCCTGCATTATGGCTTCAGCCTCCATCAGATCTTCACTGGTTAGCCACCAGGTCCCTTTTTCTTTCCATTCTACTCAGCATTCCTCCCAAATGACTCAAATGATACAGTGTGCTTCTCCCCATTAGCAAGCATGATGTGGTCAGAACAGGACCAGTCATAATGTTTTTAGGGCCAGATGAGATATAAATGGAGATGCTTTTTTCACATTAAATATGTAATTCATAAATCAAGTGATGTACTGTTAAGTGAAATACATTCCATCCTCCTACTTTGACAAAGATATCTCCCTAACAGTCTGGAAAGTCAAGTTTGAAATGAGAATGATCTGACTCCTTGGAATTCTGCACCCAAACTCAATGACACAGGAGAATCAGCACCTGGCAGTTGGCACAGATGTCCAACCCCCTTTTCCTAGTACCTTGAGGAACCTCAAACATGTAGATACCCTAGCCAACATGCTGAAAAAGTTTACACCCTCCATAAACATATCCCCTGATATGCTCATTAAGCCCAGAGTTGTCCATACATGTGGCACAATCTATCCTAAGGAGGAAAAAACCTAAAGAATGAACTTTTGCAAGCTCTAGAAGGGGGCTCAGGTAAGAATTTTTAGAATCTTAGGCAGGTATGGACTCTGGATGGGTATATTACCAATAGATAACTATGGCATCTCCTCTGCCTCATAGAATCCTCTTTCCATGAATAGGAGTAGAGTTAGAGGAAGGATTGAGAATCCTGTAAATTACAGGACTAAAGTGTCCTTCATCTAAGGGCAGTACCTGATCAGCTTACAGATTTTTTCCCATAATCTCAAGTAGAAAAGCTATGTGATCCTACCCCCTGTTGCCCTTACTTAATACTCTATGGTCTTCTCTTTTTTCATTCTGTATTCTGATTCTTTTTTATATTCCTAAAGAGGACCAATCACCAACAACAAAATCTGCCTGGGAACAATAAATTTTTGGCCCCATCTTAGAAAGGATTCAAGGAAACAATATAAAGATAAAATTAACAGGTATGGTTTAATATTTGCAGTCCATTTTCCCTGTTACATCTACATAAGTTTTGCACTTGACTCTCTCTAGATTGTAGTAACACATACTCCTAAATTCAGCGGTTAACTCCTCTAGCTCGGTAGTAATGCTGTTGATTATTTCTTTAAAGAATATGGTTATCCTCTTGCATACTGTGAACTTGGAAGTAAAAGTACATATTAAAGTATGACTAAAAATTAGAATAGATCTTAAAGGCAGTAAAACTGCTGAATTTTAAAAGACCTAGTATAATTTTCACACTGAGGGGGAAAAAAAAGTTATTGAAATAAATTGTACTGTGTCAAAATATTTAGTACAATATATAAGGATTAGTGGCAATAGTCTAATTATCCTTGCCTAACTCTGAAAAATTTTATTTTAAGGGGCACCTGGGTGGCTCCATTAGTTAAGCGTCCAGCTCTTGATTTTACCTCAGGTCATGATCTCAGGATTGTGAGATCGAGCCCCCTGTTTGGCTCCACACTGGATGTGGAGCCTGCTTAAGATTCGTTTTCTTCCTCTCCCACTGCCTCCCCTCCCTGCTCACATGCACACATGTGCTCTCTCTCTCTCTCATCAAAAAAAAAAGAGAGAGAGAAAAGAACAAAAATTGTATTTTAAGATTCAGGAGGGGAGGGTGGGCCAAAAAAAAGAAAAACGATTTGAGGAAATGCTAAATGTATTGAAATGGAAAGTGTGAATTAATGAGCATAGTATTTTGTTCATTTAGTTGATATATATGCACATAGGATTTGAGTTTGCCCTGAGTTAAACACTAGCTTCCCAAATTAGTTTACTTTCATAGTAATTTGCCTTTTTACAGACCTAATGTAAAACTCCATTATGGGTAACAATGTTAACTGTGTTTTAAAGAATTCACTATTAACTAACTGTTTAAGGAACTACTAATTTAAAAGTGTGAAAAACATTGTTTTGGATCAGTGTCACCAAGATGTTTATCTACAAATCCCTGATTGATTTATTTTCTACCTCTAGAAAATAATAGGCCTATGCATTACAAACTGATGTGGTAATATCACTCCATACCAATCTTTATCCTCCAGTCTCCTATCTGGGGCCTCTCAGATTTCTTAAACTGCATTTTGACATGTCTGAGATGGAAATTAGATTGCAGTATTCCTGAACTTTTAAAATCATGGAACCCATCATTTGAAGCACCAAGTAACATTTTGCAGAGCTAGTATTCTTCAGAAAGTAGAGAAATGCTTTAATTAAAACATTTTCCACAAATAGAAAATTTCTAGGAATATTAATATTCCCTAGGTTATAAACAACTACTCCTACTTGATGTATCAGTAATAAAGCAATTTAAGTTATTTCAGTTTTTGAAGATCATTGTTAAAAGTTCTTTTCTATAAAAGCATCCTACAATAAATTTAATATATTCTATCTATAGTGCAAATAATTTTTATGATGAAATTAACATTTGAGATGACAAAATAATATAAATCCTATTACATTTGTGAAAAAGTCCACAGAATAAAACCTGTTTCCTAAAATTTGGCTTTCTGACTATGTAACTACTGATTTACACAGAAGCTTGAAGCACTGTAATATAGCACTAAATCATAGATGTTCTTGTTGGAAATCTAATTCAATGCTGGGTCCTTCTCTAATTATCAGTGTGGTGAAAGGCCGATTACTGGATCTCTCTAGATTTGTTTACTCATATATAAAATGGTGGTAATATTATCTTCCTTCAAAGGTTGTGGTATTAAAGAGATAACCTATATACTGAAAGTACCTGGCCTATGCTGGGAACATTGATTATAGTTTACCTCTCTTCTCTATCCATTTTTTTAACTTTAAATACTGTCCTGAGGAAGTACCTAGATTTGTTAGAAAATGTTCAAGTTCCCTCAGAAACTTGGAAAGCATAGGGAAAATTAAGGGTAATGATAAGGAAAGAAGTATAAACAGCATTGGTGGCAATGAAGAGAAAGTATGAATATGTGTAGCCAGGCATCCATGTCCACAAAACACAAACATACTACAAATGAAATAAGTCATTAAAAATGGGAGACAGTAGACTAGGATACTCCCTATGCTTGTGGGATTGATTGAATTATACTGCTATTTAATATGGCAAACTTAAGGACACAAGACATTTTAACAAAATTTTTAAAATTATTATGAGTGAGTAACACTTGTGTTTGCTTTGACTTCTGTAGCAAGTTTCACTATGTAGAATAGTCTGTACACAGGTAGGGCCTTGTGAAACCAAAATTGTAACCCCTAGCGATCAGGAGAGATTACAAACATAAACTGAGATAACAGAATCAGGGCCTTGTTAGAATACTGTTTTTCAGTTTTGCTAAATTATGTTAGGAGAATTGGAAGGAATAAGGATCAAAAAAATAAAAATCAAATATAAAACTATGATTTTAAAAAATTATTTAGAAGGAGGTAACAAAAGACTTAAATCAATTTTCAAATTCAAGTATTTTAGAATGTTCTCAAATTCAATTTCATCTAGTGAAGCATTGTTGACTGGATTTTAGAATACAGTGTACAAAGTATCTGATGAGATAATGAAACTACGTGACAAATTTACTGGTTGTCATTTTGCACTTTGTGATTTTCGCTTATAGTCAATTTAGAGGTCTGGTATTTAGATGGTATTGCCTGTCTACTCTTCTAAAACCTTTTCTACTTTTATTTTATTTCTGTTCAAAGAATTAGCATCCTTTCAAAACTTCTACAATCACAGATTGAAATACTTTTGAAAAAGCTTATCTTGGTATTATTTAAGAGACTATTTTCTTAAAAATTTGGATATCAGTTAAAGTCTATACATTTATTTGCATTTTAAGTGCATTGGATGGATTCCATTTTAAAATGAAATGTGTGACAAATCTTACTTTAAGGGGAAAATCTCTCACAAAATATAATTGTTACAGCTCAAGATGTCCTATTTTAGAATTTTTGAAATATGAATTTGGTTCAAGTTACAACAAACAAACAGGACCTAGATCTATATAAATCCTGTGTTCTGCAGCAGGATTTTTGAATCTGAGTAGCTATGTAAAGACAAAAAGAGAAGAGTTGCCAGTTAGTCTTTATATATTGTGGGTATTGGCTGTTTGACTTCAAAACTTTATGGAAAAATGTATTTCAGGGCAGACATGTTGGTAAATCTGTTTCTGTTGCCAAGAACGTAAGAGGACAACCCAAACTTTTCATCTGGTAAACCTAATTTATCATCCTGTCTCTGCACCATCTTTTTCCAGTTTTGTCCTGGACCAGGATCTCTGGCACAGAATGAAACCTGGGCATCAAAGCACGGCATATGAACAAGTAGATGTCCAAATGTTTGAATGTGCTTCTCTCGTTGGGCACAGGTTGAGAGGGTTGAAGCCCATTATTTGTGATTGCAGTTCAGACGAGGGGAAGAAACTGTGTCCAGATGAAAAACAATTTGAATGTGTGTGTGGATTTGGATTTTAATAACTTCTGTCACAGTCCATCACTGTTTGCTTGAGCATTTCCCAATCTGCTCTCCTACCGCCAAGGCCATGTCTACATTATTCTTTTTTCTATATTGTTCATTGTTTTCAAATTTTGGTTTTTCTGTGCTCTTGCCAAAAACAGTCACAGTGAGATTTGTAATTTAATAAAAGGTCAGTACAAAGATAGACCCTTAGGAGCTTAGGTTCTTAAATAACATTAGAAGTAATTTAGTATAATATTTACTCTTACATTTATATTTCTTTGTAGTTCTCACTCCTCTGAAGATGCATCTGTCTTAGCTAGAATTTGATTCTTTTCAAAATTTATGTTGACTGTGTCATTAGTTTTCAAATCTGAAGGACAATAAATTAAAAAAAAATCTAACCCAGAGAAGAGATAAATGGAAGTTTGCAGTGTTGAGCCATGAATGAGTGATCAGTGCGGTCTGTTTATGAGACCATACAAGACAAACTGCTGCCCTGCGAGAAAGAGCGTGCCTTCCAGAAGAGCAAAGGGGCAAGTCTGCTTCAGTGATGCTGAGTGGGGGAGGTGACAACGACATGGGACAGAGACAAACTCGGAGAAACATGCTAATTGCATACTACCATGAAATAGGATATCTATTGTGATATCAACTGAGAATATGCACTCAGGTGCTGTCACAGGATTTTGGCATGGACCAGATATTTGTATCTGGCTGTTTAAAACATTGATGACAAAGCAGCAAATCTTACCAGAAGAGAAGACAAAAGAATGATTTTAATCAAAATTAAGTATTATTTCAGGTATTATTGCTGTTGCTTACTGTTACAGGTTCTCCTATCATGCTTTTACTTGTTTTAATTTTTTTAAAGAATTTATTTATTTGAGGTAGAGAGTGAGCGAGAGAGACAGAGCACAAACTGGGGAAGAGGCAGAGGGAGAAGCAGGCTCTCCGCTGAGCAGGGAGCTTGAGGCGGGGCTCAATCCCAGGACCCTGGGATCATGACCTGAGCCGACGGCAGATGCCTAACAGACTGAGCCACACAGGCGCCCCTCCTATCACTCTTTTAGTATATACTGTATGTATACAGGGATACATGTATTTGTCTATTTCACTTTTTATGATGTTTATTTTTAACATTTAAAATTTGATCTGCCACATCTCTTCCAAAAGAGTCACCTTTCTCATTACTGTCCTCATGACTTACCACCACAACTACTGTTAAAATCATTAAACAAGAGGGCCATTAGACTGAGGTGGCTCCAGTGTCTTGGCAGTGTATGTACTCAAACCAGTACCTAAGCCAGAGTCGATGCACTGGAAGCCAAAAAAACAAAACCAAACAAAACTTAAGAGCAGTGAATCACAGCCAATTAGGCTTTCTCAAAAAGGCAACTGCTTAATTTATAGCTGATCAAAGGTTTTGTTTTGCTTCTGTGTCTTCACTATAAAAACCTTTCCCCTTGCTGCTGCCAGCAGAGAGCTCCTAACCACTTTCTTTTTGGCATTGTCCAGTTTGAATTGGTGTTTCTTGGGATGAAATCTTGAAAATTCTTTTGAGGCCCAGTTTATATTATAATCCTACCTGGGGCCCTAGACAAAGTAGCCCTTTTCAGATAGCTTCCAGCCTTTTCTCTTTCTCCTGGGAAGTGGGTCTCTCTAATTCTATTTGTCCATTTAAGTTATAAACAACTTAGGAGTGTTAGTGTCTATCAATCAGAATAGAATCTGAGCAGTAATATTTCTTCTGGTGGGTTTGCTGATAGGTAAAATTCAAAATTTTTTCATAAGCTAGCTTCTAGTGGGTATATTAAATGACTATAAGTTTTAAGGCTTGGGGCGCCTGGGTGGCTCAGTTATTAAGCGTCTGCCTTTGGCTCAGGTCATGGTCCCAGGGTCCTGGGATCGAGCCCTGCATCGGGCTCCCTGCTCCGCAGGAAGCCTGCTTCTCCCTCTCCCACTCCCCCTGCTTGTGTTCCCTCTCTCTCTGTGTCTCCCTCTGTCAAATAAATAAATAAAATCTTTAAAAAAAAAGTTTTAAGGCTTAAGGCTCAGTTAATGAAAAAGGATAATTTTCTAGCTATTAGAAGCAACCTGCCTTGATAGTAAGCAAAGTGGGGAAGAAGTATGCCTTACTCCTCAGAAATTCTTTTATTAATATTTTAGCAGTCACCTGCATGACATCACTTATACCTAGTTCAGTTCTGCTCTATGTATATTTCCTTTGACTCTCCTAAGACAGGGTGGTTGATTTTATAGAGGAGTTCTGTTTCCTAAGTTCCTTAGAAGAGGATAGGACAGTGCAGTGACCTGGTTTTTGCCTCTTCTCTGGTCTCTTTTCCCACCATTGCTTTGAGAAAGGTTGCAGTCTTACACCTTGAAAACCACTTTCAGTTCCTGGAATGGGCCACTTTCAGGTTTTGATGACTTCATTCATATTGTTCCCTATTTTTAGAATATTCTTCCCCTCCTATTACACTTGGACAGCTCTCCCACATTCTTTTAAGGCTCAGTGAAACCTTTTTTTTTTTTTTTCTTTTTCAAACTCTACCTTGAATTTACTTTTCCTCGTCCAAGATGGGTACAGTTCTGTGTGCCTCCCAAATGTTCTATGCTTACTTATTTAGTTACATGGTTTAATTCATTTTGACTCATTCCAACAACCTTTTCAGTCAATAATGTTACTTATCATCAACCTCTTTTCATGCATGAGGAAACAGGCAAAGAAAATTAAGTAATTTTTGCCTAAGGTCTCAAAGCTAACAAGTGATTGAATGAGTTTTGAATATAATATATCTAGCATAAGAGTTCATACCAGCGCTATCCAACAGAAATGATATAGATGGACTCCTGTCTCAATTTAAGTCTTTCAACCATTTTGAGTCTATTTTTGTGTGTGGTGTAAGGAAATGATCCAGTTTCATTCTTCTGCATGTGGCTGTCCAATTTTCCCAAAACCATCTGTTGAAGAGACTGTCTTTTTTCCATTGGACTTTCTTCCCTGCTTTGTCGAAGATGAGTTGACCATAGAGTTGAGGGTCCATTTCTGGGCTCTCTCTTCTGTTCCATTGATCTATGCGTCTGTTTTTGTGCCAGTACCATACTGTCTTGATGATGACAACTTTGTAATAGAGCTGGAAGTCTGGAATTTTGATGCAGCCAGCTTTGCTTTTCTTTTTCAACATTCCTCTGGCTATTCGCGGTCTTTTCTGGTTCCATACAAGTTTTAGGATTATTTGTTCCATTTCTTTGAAAAAAGTGGATGGTATTTTGATGGGGATTGCATTGAATGTGTAGATTGCTCTAGGTAGCATTGACATCTTCACAATATTTGTTCTTCCAATCCATGAGCATGGAATGTTTTTCCATTTCTTTGTGTCTTCCTCAATTTCTTTCATGAGTATTTTATAATTTTCTGAGTACAGATTCTTTGCCTCTTTGGTTAGATTTATTCCTAGGTATCTTACGGTTTTGGGTGCAATTGTAAATGGGATCAAAAAAAAAAAAGAAGATGATAGCAGGAGGGAAAGAATGAAGGGGGGGAAATTGGAGGGGGAGACGAACCATGAAAGACTATGGACTCTGAAAAACAAACTGAGGGTCCTAGAGGGGAGGGGGGTGGGAGGATGGGTTAGCCTGGTAATGGGTATTAAAGAGGGCACGTTCTGCATGGAGCACTGGGTGTTATACGCAAACAGTGAATCATGGAACACTACATCAAAAACTAATGATGTAATGTATGGTGATTAACGTAACATAATAAAAAAAAAATAAAGATGTTAGAGTGTTGGACCCAAAGACCCCAGAAAAAAAAAACAGTAATTTTTACATTTTTCTACTAAAGGACACATTAAAAAAATGAAAAGAAACAGGTGAAATTAATTCTATTAATACATTTTGTTTAATACAATATATCCTGAAAAGCAGTTCAATATTAATCAGTATTTTTTTAAATGAGATATTTTATATTCTTTCATATTGAATTTGAAAATCCAGTCTACATTTTACATTTAAAATACATCTCGATTTTGGCTAGTGTCTTAAAATATAGGTGGCTAATTGCAACCTTTATTTAACAGCACAAATCTTTACTCTTAATCACAGTATTTCTCTTTGTATTGGAATACTTTTATTTGCCTGTATCCCCCATTGAAGAGTGCGTTTCTTTACTGTGTGAGGATGTATTATTCATATATTCTTTTTTTTTCCCTAGCAAATAAACTAGTTAGTACCTGATATATAGTAGAAACTTAATAAATGTTTATTGAGATTTATTGTTGAAGTATTTTAATCGCTTCAGCGTTTACAGATTTATGGATACAATTTTTCATCGTGGTTGAGTTGAAACGTCAAGATTCAAAATGCTTGAGCAAATTTCTAAATGGCATGCATTTGCACTCTTGAGCAGATAGTGGGAGAAGATTGAGAAGGCATTTGGGAAGATGGTTGTAGTTCTCAGGAATGTTAGAATATATTTAAGATTCCACTTAAAATGTTGGAGAATGCTGAATTTCACAAGAACCATATATTGATATAATAAATGAAAACACAATCTGAAAGTGTTCTGAAAAATGTTTTATTATAGAATATGGTGTTCTCTTACAATTGTTTAGTAAAAATGGGGGGCAGAATTAGGATTGTAATATCATGTTTGATAAAATCAGGAGTGAAACCATGCCTCAAACATAGTAGATGCCTAATACATGTTTTTAAACTTGATTTATTTGAGCCAGGGGTAGTAAGTACAACTCATGCAGGTGTTCATTATTTATTTGAAATCCTATCCAGTGTGCCATCAGTTTGGACAAGCTGGGAGAGTTCCTCAAAATGAACTCCATTATAGTCAAATTGTTCCATCTGTTTTCCCTAAATGAAAGAAGCTTCCCTTGATACTAGTCAAAGAGTGAGGGCTCCTTGACTCAGAACCAGATGCAAGCTTAATACCAGCCTTCCATTTCAGCACAATTACATTCTTGGCAGCATATGAGGCTCATGGGGTAAACTTTTTATAACGATTATCAATATCAGCCAATTTTTCAGAATGGGCAAGAATAAACTTCAGTGGCTCCAGCATGAGTTTTCAGTCTTCCAAAGGCTTTCTGTGACTGACTGCCATAGAGAGTATGTAGGAGCATAAAGAGTGCAGTTTTATGTAACACTCTAGAAATCAGCTAACTTTATGTCCACTTAGGTTGTAAAGATTTAATCAATTTAAATTATTTAATGTTGGTTTAGGGTACTATTTTTGTAAAAACTGATTTTTTTCCTCTGATATTTTATATATAGAATTACAGGTGTGTGTGTGTGTGTGTGTGTGTGTATTATCTAGCAATGTTTGAAGGCTGGCCTATCACTGACTCCCTCATAAAACTTTTGTGGGGAAAAAGAAAGCATCTTATTGATGGGCTATGGCTCAATGAGAACCCAGGACTTTTGGATTTCCAGTGGATCCGGGGTTTGTGTGAATTGGGGTTGAAGTTTCTGTTAGGAATATAATTGGAATTTAGGGTGCCATGAGATGCCATTACATCTTGAATCCAAGAATGACTAAATCCTGTCATTATTCAGCATTCCTTATACCTTGTGACCTCAGGTAGATCATTATACAAGGAAAATACCAATTATAAACACATACTGCCCTATTATTTACTGAATGTCCATAACAAGAAAAGTGGGTGTTTTTTAAATTGTGATAGGGCACCTAGACTTTTCTGAAGGTTTAAGTGAAACCTTCCCTTTTTTTTCAAAAGTCTTAATCTTAGAACCAGACTGCTCTAAAAATTAAAGCAATGAATTTACATGAGAAAAGGGTGAGAAGTTTTAAGAGTCATGTTACCTCTCAGTTAGGCTCTAAAGGATTCAGCCCATGGAGGTAGAAAGTGAAAAGATACCAGAGACTATATGGACTTGAGTTTCTTAGGAATTCAGCTGCAGAGACACAGAGCTTATGTTTTTGGACAAACAATAGATAAAGATGTAATTTTGTGACATCCACAACTAGAAGTGGTAGGGATGGAGTTGTAAAGGAGCAGAGATTAGTATGTTATTGAGGATAAGCTAGTATAAATTCAAATTAGACCATTGTAAACATTAGGATGTTAAATGTAGTTCCCGTGGTCACGATAAAGAAAATATCTACAGGGCGCCTGGGTGGCTCAGGTGGTTAAGCGACTGCTTTCGGCTCCGGTCATGATCCTGGAGTCCCAGGATCGAGTCCCACATCGGGCTCCCTGCTCAGCAGGGAGTCTGCTTCTCCCTCTGACCCTCCACCCTCTCATGTGCTCTGTCTCTCTCATTCTCTCTGTCTCAAATAAATAAATAAAATCTTTAAAAAAAAAAAAGAAAATATCTACAGAATATACCCCAAAGGAAATGAGAAAGGTATTTAAACATTTCACTATAAAAAATCAACTAAACATAGAAGACAAATGCAGGAAATGAGAATAAAAACCTATAAGGCATACAGAAAACAAAAAAGAAAAATGACAGAAATGAGTTTTTCCTTACCAGCAATAACTTAAAATTACCAGTAATTAAATATAGATTAAACTCTCCAATAAAAAGATAACGATTGTCATATGTATTAAAAATATGATATATAAAATATTAAAAATATGATCTGTGTGTAGGAGAGACACTTTCAGTCCAAAGACACAAATAAGTTGAGAGTGAAAGGATGACAAAAGATATTCCATGCAAACAGTAACCAAAAGAGATCATGGGTAACTGTGCTAATATCAGACAAAATAGACTTTAAATAAAAAAGTTGGCAAGAAACAAAGAACATTATGTAGTAACAGAAGTTTCAATACACCAAGAAGGTATAACAACTATAAATATTTACACACATAATAACAGACCACCAAAATATATGAAGCAAAAATTGATGGAACCGAAGGAAAAAATAGCTCTATAATAATAATCAGAGACTTGAATACCCCATTCTTAGCAATGGATTTAACAACCAGATAGAAGGTAAATAAGGAAATAGAGGGCTTGAACAATGCAACAAACCAACTATCTCTAACAGACATATGGAGACATTGTGCCCAACAGCAGAATATACATTCTGCCCAAGTGTGCGTGGGACATCTTCCAAGATAGAGTGTAGATTAGGCCACAAATTAAGTATCAATAGATTTTAAAAGATATACAAAGGATCTTCTCTGATTAAAATGGGACAAAGTTAGAAACCAAAGTTAAAAGAAAAACTAAAAATTAATAAATTTATGGAAATAAAATGCACTCTTAACTAGTTGATCAAGGCCAAAATCACAGTAAAAGTAAAAATAACTTAGAAAAATAAGTAAAAAAAAAAAAAAAGACTTAGAGATAAATGAGAACACAATGTACCTCTAATATGTATGTGACCCAGTGAAAGCAAAGCTAAGGGAGAAATGTTTAAGTATAAATGTTTCCATTAAAAAAGAAGAAAGATCTCAGATCAACAACCTAACTTTCTAACTTAAGGGACTTGAAAAAGAAGAAAAATAAATAAACCCAAAGCTAGCAAAAAGAATGAAATCATTAAGACTAAAGTAGAGAAAAATGAAATAGAAAATAGAAAAACAATGGAGAAAACCAATAAAACCAAAAATTTGTTTCACAAAGATCAACAAGATTGGCAAACCTTTAGATGAAGAAAAAAAAGAGAATTCAAATTACTAAAATCAGAAATGAAACTGAGGACATTATTATGGATTCTACAGGAATAGACTTAAGAGAGACTATGAATAATTGTACATCAACAAATTGGATATTTTAAATGAAATGTACAAATTCCTTCAAAACACAAGATGCTCCAATACTAAATTATGCAGAAATAGAAAATCTGAATAGAGCTATAACTAAGGAGAGGGAGCTATAAGTAAGGAGATTGAACCAATAATCAAATATCTCCCAAAAAAGAAAAGTCCTGGACCTGAAAGCTTTGCTGGTGAATTCTACCAAACATTTAAAGGAGAACTATCACCAATTCTGAAAGAAATTTAAGAAGATATCAGCAAATGAAAAGACATCTAATATCCATGGAATGAAAGACTTAATACTGTTAAAATGTCAATACTACCCAAAGTGATCTGCAGATTCAATGCAACCCCCATTAAAATCTCAACAGTATTTTTTGCAACATTAGAAAAACCCATCCTAAATTTCATATGGACTCTGAAATAACCAAAACAATCCTGAAAAAATAGAAAAAAGTTGGAGGACTCATGTTCCCTGATTTTAAAACTTACACGAAACTACAGTAATCAAAACACTCTGATACTGGCATAAAGACAGACATATATCCCAATGGAATAGAATAGAAAACCCTCTCATATATGGTCAGATGGTTTTTGACAAGAGAGCCAGGATCCTGCAATGGAGAAATGATAATCTTTTCTGCAAAATGGTGCGGGGGAAACTGGGTATCAACATGCAAAATATTGAAGTTGAGCCTTTACCTAACACTGTATATAAAAATGTACTCAAAATGGAACCAAGACCTAACTTGAAGACTTAAAAGTATAAAACTCTTAGAAGAAAGCATAGTACAAAACCTTGATGACATTGGATTTGGCAGTGATTTCTTAGATATGACACCAACAGCCCTGATGATCAAAATTAGAATTTGACAAATTGGATTTCATGCACATCAAAAGGCACTGTCAACAGAATAAAAAGGCAGCCCGCAGGATAGGAGAAAATATTTGCAAATCATATATCTGATAAGGGATCAATAACCAGCACACTTAGAGAACTCCTAAAACTCAGAAACAACAACAAAAACCAGATTATGAACAAAGACTTGAATAGACATTTTTCTAAGATACACAAATGACAGTAAACACATGAAAAGATGCATATCATTAATATCAGAAGCATGCAAATCAAAACCACAATCATAGGATGATGACTATTAAAACAAACAAAAAAAACCAAAACAGAAAATAACAAATGTTGGCAAGGATGTGGAGAAATTAGAACCTCTGTGCGTTACTAGTGGGAATGTGAAATAGTATAGCTACTGTGGAAAACAGTGTGGGGTGTCCTTAAAACATTAAACAAAATTACCATGTGATCTAGAAATTCCACTTTTGCATATATCCCCCCAAAAACTGAAAGCAGTTTCTTAAAGAGATATTTGTTCATCCATGTTTATAGCAGCATTATTGACAATAGTTAAAACATGGAAACAACTCAAGTTTCCATTGATGGATGAATAGATAGCAAGATATGCTATATACATGCAATGGCCTATTATTCATCCTTAAGAAGGAAAGAAATTCTGACATATGTTACAACTTTGAGTGATCTTGAAGACATGCTAAGTAAAATAAGCTGATCACAAAAAGACAAATACTGAACCATCCCCTTATCTGAGGTACATAGAAATAATTGGGATTATAGAAATGGGAAGTGGAGTGGTGATTTTTTAAATATTTTTAAAATTTTTATTTAAATTCAATTAACATATAATATATTATTGGTTTCAGAGGTAGAGGTCAGTGATTCATCAGTCTTATATAATAAATACCCAGTGCTCGTTACATAACCTCTCTCCTTAATGTCCATCACCCAGTTACCCCATCCCCCCATCCCCCTCCCCTCCCCCAACCCTCAGTTTGTTTCCCATGCTTAAGGGTCTCTTATGGTTTGTCTCTCTCTCTGATTTCATCTTGTTTTATTTTTTTTTAATTTTTTATTTAAATCCGATTAACATATAATGTATGGAGTAGTGATTGCCAGAGGAGAGGCTGTGGGAAGGAGGGGATTGGAGAGTAACTGTTAAACAGGTGTAGAGTCTCAGCTGGGGAAGATGAAAAGAGTTCTGGAGATGGAGGGTCGTGATGGTTGCACAATATGAATGTACTTAACACCCCACAACTCTACACTTAAAATTAAGAGGGTAAATTGTATTATGAGTATTTTATCACAATAAAACAATTGAAATAAAACCATATACTTTTTGAAAATAAAAACACACATATATAAATATTTCATATGAGGACATGGAGTCTAGCATAAGAGCAGGAGGACTTGGTCATCTTGCTCCAGCCTACGGTCTGCCTTCGGCCCCTTTGAAGTTCATCACTGTCTTCGTGCTGAGCTTCACAGGTGGGTCTGCACCAGCCAAGCAGGCGCTAGCTCCATAGTCAGCCACAGTCAGCCAGATGCTGTGGTGCTGTTATCTCAGTTTCTGACAGGATTCTGACAGCTGTCGTTAAGGAGGCTGAACAGAGCAGGAGTTTGCACCTGCAGAATAGAAATGGAGGCATATGCTCCCGAATTTGCCAGGTTCAGATCTCGGTTGTTTCCCAGAATGGAACACTGCCAGAACTTTCAGGAGCTGCCCCTTCGATGACCACCTCTGTCTGCTGCAGGTCAGGACACCAACCCAGATCTGGGGGGTGGGGTGGGGGGCTGTGCTGGAAGGGGGTAGAGACCAGAAGTAGCATCTCCCCAGAACAGCAATGGTAACTCTCATCCTCAAATTGTATTTAAATCCGTGTCCTCTCACAGTTCTGGTTGCACCATTCTCTTAATTGTGTAGTGTTAGTCCAGTTAATGAAGTTCCCTGAGGCTCAATTTTATTTTCTCTCATGTAAAAAGGACCATTATTGTAAGAATTACACAAGATAAGTATAAATGCCTGATGAAATGCCTTCACTCTTGTAGACAGGAATAAATGGTGACTCTTTTTTTTTTTTTTAATGTACCACAAAACTTTAAGATTTTAGGTGCTTTATTTTTTTAACAAAGATTTTATTTATTTATTTCACAGAGAGAGACATAGCGAGAGAGGGAACACAAGCAGGGGGAGTGGGAGAGGGAGAAGCAGGCTTCCCGCGGAGCAGGGAGCCGGATGCGGGGCTCCATCCCAGGATCCTGGGATCATGACCTGAGCCGAAGGCAGACGCTTAATGACTGAGCCACCCAGGCACCCAAGATTTTAGGTGCTTTTTTTCTCCCCCTTTCACATTTCTCAGGAACATGGTAAACACTTAACAAATAAATAATTGAGTGACTAGTCTAAACACAGATTGAAAAATTGTATTATCTTGTTACTTGTATCAGAACACTTTGATAAGGATAAAAAGTAGTGCTTATTTTCTGTATCATATCAGCATCTGTGAACACAGTTATCTGCTAGTCGATCGTGTATATGCTTCCAGCTGTGCCCCAGAGCAATATTATGAAGGTAAGATGTGGGTGAAGTGAGGCAGGATCTGCAGATTGTGGCTCTTATCTGCTTAATGATGTGACAGTAAGTGTCATATTAGGAAGAGGGACAGGAGGGTTCATCTTTTTGAAGCAGAAGCATACTGTTCAGTGCAAAGAATCTCGTATCGTGTTTTCTAAAAGATCATGGGAGACAAAAAAGGTGAATTCGAATGTGTAAGGAGAGACATCTGTTCTCTCTGATGCTTTAACTCACTTTCAACTTGGAGAAACAAAGCAAAGTGACAGTTTAACTCCGTGTTTGGTCAGGCCTAGATCTTTAGCTCTTGCATAAAAGTGAGCAAGCTGCCATCTGTGCAAACAGGTGGCTTGAATTAAATCTGATGTTGAGTATTAAAAAATCATAGTTGGAGGGATGACAAGGAATGGAGAATTTAAGAAAACCCAGAGTACCTTTCGTGGGATGAGAAATGGGAACCACCCAGTGTGTCAGAGTTAGAAGATAAAGCGTGGGAATACTTGTCCAAAAGGCTCAAAGCACCTGCTCAAAGCACATTTTCTCTTGGGAATTCTATCCTCAGTGTGCTCATCCCAAGGAACACATGGAGCACCGTTACCCTTGTTCCTCCCTCAACAGACTACTGTGGGTCAACTGAGCCCATCTTGGAAGCAGTGGGAGGGAGACACTTGTCACTATAAAGTAACACACTTACCCATGATTTAGTTACGACTTAGTAGTGCCTCCCTTACCTTCATAAAGGAGGGTCTTGAAACGTAAAGCTAAGGGGAAAGGGAAAATAATACACAGATTAGAGGGCTAGCTTAAGGAAGCAGTATAAGCATCTGTCGTTAGTTAAGAGATAGCCAGGGTTGAAGAAATTGGACTGGATCTGGAATCCCAATCCAGGAGTTTTAGTGACATTCCTCACTGTGTTCACCCAGAGTTTTCTGTGGCTTTCCCCGCCCAGCTGATACTTTCCTGTTGCCTTGTTAGACCCCGAGCCGAGGGCCCAGCGAAGCATTCCTGGGCTCATAACCAATGGAAGCTGTGAGATAATAAATGTGTGTTGTTTAAAAAAAAGTTTTCTGTGGCTTTAATTTTTCATTGATAAAATGAAGGGATTAGACAAGATGACTCCTTGGTTCCTCGCAGCTCTTCAAAATACTTTGGAGCCAATTATTTATCTATTCTCAGCACTCCTGTTTTGAAACAATGTATAAAGCAAATAGATAATCTATATCTGTATGACTAATGTATTGAATATGTATATTTTACTTATATAAAATACACCCATGTATGATATATGTATGTATGTATGTATATATACAAACACACATGCATATAAAACAATATAAAACACATATCGATTGGAAAGGATTCATGGTGGAGGGATGGACTTTGAACTTGTCTGTTATGTTTAGTAAGGGAGATTTTGTTCACAATAATCACAAGTGGGGTTGATGTGGGTAGTTTGAGGGAAATAAACATGGTAATAAAATACATAACTGTGTTGGTGTTGTAACACTAAGTGATTCATTTTAAATTGTATGTTTAGAGTTTATCCTTATTGGCAAGGCTCATTTGTAAATTCAGTCTGCTCCTTGGCAAATCTGATAACTCTTAACAACTCAACAGGAGACTTGAAACTTTGAGGGAAAATTGTAATTCTTCCAGGACGTGCATGTATATATCCCCTCAGCAGTCTCAGACTGATCTGCTGCCAGCATGATTCCCCCCCTCTCAGTAGAATGAAATCTCTGACTACACATCCTGGCAAAAGCACATATTCCTCCTGGCAAGCTTCCCCGATGAGCCACAAAATCCTGTGATTTCAGGCAAAATCATTTTTCTCTAGGAGAAGCATGATTTGGGAATATGGCAGGACCCCAAGCAAACTCAAACTTTTTCTCAGAATTTTAATAATTACTACAATGTATTTCCTATTATGGACCCATTCTGTTGCTGCCAAATACCTCCCCTGACCTACTCACTTGCTCTCACAATCAATTCTGCTTCACTTTCCTATATAATAAAACACCAATTTATGTTAGGTTTGGAGAAGCATTGTTTTTGTCCTAAACAACATCCTTCATATGTAAAATCACTCATTAACAGCGCACACACACCGTGTAATAGATCTGTTGTCTGTCTCACTTTGCCAGACTTGACCCTTTTCTGACATCCACAAAAATTTTTTTTCTTAAAAATCAATACTCAAACCCTGGCATGAGTGGACATGGGATTTAACCTGTTGGTGCGTTGCAAATCCTTTACATCCAGAGCAAGAATGTCCAGCTGGCCCAATCAAGACCAGTGAAAGCAATGAATCTCTAATTGAGAATCCTGGAAAAAAAGAACCTTGATTTTTCCTGTTGGGCTTGAAAGTAAAAGGCTCTAAGCTTTCCAGGTCATTATAGCCATCTTTTTTTTTTTAAATTGTTATGTTAATCACCATACATTACATCATTAGTTTTTGATGTAGTGTTCCATGATTCATTGTTTGTGCGCAACACCCAGTGCTTCATGCAGAACGTGCCCTCCTCAGTACCCATCACCAGGCTAACCCATCCTCCCACCCCCCTGGCCATCTTTTGATTATGAAGAGGAAGCCTATCTGAATGAGCCATCTGAAAAAAGTTCCAATAAGATAGTATCCATGCCCCTGATGGCATCATTTGAGCCCCTGCATCAAGTCATACTTGAAGCCAGATGTGTAATACAATCCTATTTTTTTTTTTTTTTTGGTGATGTCCATTTAGGTTGAGGGTTTTGATACTGGAAACAAAAATAGTCCTTTACTTGTCTCCCACCTCCTAATCTGAAATAGAAAATAATAACAGTGATTTATCCAAGTATTCTTTATTTTTTTATTTTTTTAATTTTATTATGTTATGTTATCCAAGTATTCTTATCTGATCAATTTTCTCCGAAGAACATCAATTTGTGTAATAGCTATTTAGAGTTGGATAAGTTACATCCTTGGCGTATGACAAAACCGGGTTAAAACCATTTTACAACTTGGACTTAATGAGCATCTTTCTTGAATCAACTGAATTTTTCTCATGAACTTCAACACTGTTAAAGAAAAAAAAAAAAGGCCTAATAATGCTTGAGAAGTGATTTCATCCAAACTCAAAAACAGAAACCTGCTGCCCAAAGTTCTTGTCTCATTTCCAGTAAACTTAGCCACAGGACTAATTATAGTTTTTCTGATGTTGATAATTGTCCTATGCATTTTAATATATTTAACATTTCTGTTATTCAGTCCTGGGTCTGGTTGTCTTTCAGTATGTGAATTTTTAATTATTCCTTTTGTCATTTCTTTCAGTGTTTTTCTTTAAATCAATGCAGTACTTCTATCTTATTCAATTAAGTCAATTTTCTATTTAATGAAGTCTTACTTATGGTTCAACTACATACTTCTTGGAGTGCAGTGATCAATTTTAGTCTCTAGAGATTTAATTGAAAAATGCAGAAATTGATAAAGGTATGCCATTATGCGTTTGAAGAGTCATAGCAGCTGTTGTTCAGCTGTGTGAATTAATTTGCCAGACAACAAAATTCCTCAGAGCTACTTTGTGAAACGATATTCAGGGCTACCTTATCTACATTTCCTTTTTTCTACATTCCAAATATTGCCACTTTTCCTCTTCTTTATTACCTATTATCGTGTTTCAATTTATTTTTCTTTCTAAAGTGTCATTTGGGCTGAAAAGTGTTAGACATTTGAAATAGCTAATGGAGAGTTTTTAATAGTGGGGTATAATGCCTAATCTTAAATCTTAAGAGAAAGAAAGTATGCAAACTGTGATACACATTGAGATCTCAACAGTGTGTTTTATAAGGAAATACATTAACATTTTCATAGTTATTTTTTCCGTGATATGTTTGCATTATACAAATTTTCAATGGTGAATATATGTTACTGTACAATCAGAAAGATGCAAAAATTTACTGTCTTTGACCTCATGTCTTTTACTTTTCATTTTTTTTTAGTATAGCTGACACACAATATTACATTAGTTTCAGGTGTACAACATAGTGATTCAACTTCTCTATACCTTATGCTATGCTTTACCACATGTGTAGCTACCATCTGTCACCGTACAACACTATTCCAATATCATTGACTATGTTCCCTATGCTGTACTTTTTTTTATTAACATATAATGTATTATTTGTTCAGGGGTACAGGTCTGTGATTCATCAGTCTTACACAATTCATGGCGCTCATCATTGCACATACCCTCCCCAATGTCCATCACTCAGCCGCCCCATCCTTCCCACCCTCCTCCACTCCAGCAACTCTCAGTTTGTTTCCTGAGATTAAGAGTCTCTTATGGTTTGTCTCCCTTTCTGGTTTCGTCTTATTTCATTTTTCCCTCCCTTCCCCTATGATCCTCTGTCTTGTTTCTCAAATTCCTCATTCCTGTGACTTACTCATTTCAAAGCTGGAAAACTGTACCTCCCCCTCCCTTTGCCCATTTTGCCCATCCCTCTTCCCTGTCCCCACTGGCAACCACTAGTTTGTTCTGTGTATTTACAGGTCTAATTCTGCTTTTTGTTTGTTTGTTTATTCATTTGTTTTGTTTTCTAGATTCCCCATATAAGTGAAATCATCATATGTCTTTTTCTTTTGTCATCTTGAATGTACTGATATTAAATGTGACTAGAAAAACATTTCCATGGGATAACAAAATCTAAGATGAGCTGGCACTGGATAGGCAAAAACAATGAATTCATATGTCCATTCAACTGAAAGAATCATGGCAGAGCATTGCATCTTGAAAAGAAGGTCATAACCTTATCAAAGATATTAGAGAGTAAACGTGTTTGTCATTGGGAAAATGTCAGTAGTTAATGGAAATGGACTGAAGCTCATGGACTGGCTAGGAAGAATCCAAAGGGGATATCAAAATAGCTAATGCTGGGTGGTGAAGTCTGCACAGATACATATATAAATAGTGTAATTCAGAGTGTTAAATGGCAGTGTCGCAGTATGAAAGCACAAACTGGGTGTGTAGAATTAATGTTAATTTTGAGTTTTTAATTTACAAGTTTGATGAAAGATTATTTGATTTATGACTACATTAATAAAATTTCACCTTGCAATTTGAGGCTATTTTAGTGGTGATGTAGAAATTAATATTAAAATTAAAACCTTGAGAGAAAATGGGGGGATGTTTAGAATTGAGGGAGGAGAGATTTTGAGTGAGTGCAAGCATCTGAGGTTTTGCCCTACTTGCAAATTAATGTGTATGTAAAACATGAGTTCTTTACATCAGAGACAAAGAGAGTTCATTCCTCAGGGCAACAGACAAATCACCAAGACAGCAGTGGTAAAGGCCAGATGGTATTTTCATATACAGAGAGGCACCTTACAGGAATAGAACCCTGAAAAAAGAAAACTCATTTTGTATAGGATTGGTGGCTACCTGCCCCTCCTCCAAAGGTACAGTTGGAGGCTGAGATCAGCCCAGTTTAATCTTCAGAATGAGAAAAAATGTTGGCATATTAGTGGCTGACTAAAACAAAAACAAAATTAAAGGACAGAGAGATGCTTTAGAATTTGCCTAGCCTCTTATTTTTTTCCTCTATATTTTGCAGTTTAGAGGTTACTTCAAAATAAGCTCTGTTCTTTGCAAGTGTCACTGTGATGTAGAAAAGACATTAGGGTTCAAAGCCAACAGCCAAGAAAGAATTCCTGAGACATCTTTGGTGCAAAAAAGTAGTTTTATTAAAGCATGGGGACAGGACCCGTGGGCAGAAAGAGTGCATCTGGGTCATGAAGAGTGGCCCATTATATACTTTCAAGTTGGGAGGGGATTAAAGATAGCGTAAATCTCTAAGGAATTTTGGAAACAAGGTTTCCAGGACATTGAGGGGGCTAGCTATTGTTTGGAAAAGGTGATTTATTACTGTCTAATAAAACCTGAGTCATGAGACTGTTCAGATGTGTATCGGTGGGTCATATGGTTGGAGGATGATTGCCAACATGTATTTTGGGGGGTTACAGATAAAGGAAGTTTCTAAAGGAATTTTTATATGTTAAAGTAGACTTACAGGATCCTGGGGGTTGCCTTTTGACCTTAGCAAAATATTAACATCGAGGCAGCTGAGTCCCTAGAGGAATGTCGCTCTGCCTGTTTTAAGGACTTGTCAGTGGGCTGTAGGAAATTTAATAATTTTTCTTCTGCCTTTGTTTCCCGCATCAACTGTGGTAGAATTTTAGACCTCTAGGATCATGGGGCACATCAACTTTTATGTTCATTTTACATGAGGTACTCAGTGAAGAGAATATTTAAATCTGTATATGTCTTCCTTTTGCCTTCTGGCTTCAGTAGACTGGACCACTCAAGCAGATCATTGATTATAGGAGTCTGAAGTTAAGAAAGCTTTTGGTAAACTCCTGTAGGTTTTAACTGAAGAAAGTTAAGAACCAGTGACAATTTGGTACTTATGCTACTGTTATGCAAACAAACCTTCTGAAGACAAGAAATATTTGAAATTCTAGAGAGGGGTGTTCTATTTTCCTCTTGTGTGAATTTTTTTAGCTAATAATCTAAAGAATGAAATGATCATCAGAAAATTGCTGCTATTCACATTTTAGCTACAAATCAAAAAGACATCATTTAGCTGAGTGGTCATCAACTGCTCCATTATTGAGCCTGGAAAGGGCTTTTTATTACAGGAAGTGCCATTCATAGGATTGACACTTCCATATGAATTAATAATGATTACTTACAATTTTGATGATTTTTAAATGAAGATGGCCTTTATTCTGGTTACTTTTTAGGAAAATGCATTTATTTTGTACACCTAACTTTATCCTATTTACCGAGAACTCAAACCATTTTAATGCAAATATATTTCTCATGCCAGGTTGGAAAACAAAACCAAACCAAATAAAACAAAACAAAACTCTTTGGTATATATAGATATTTGGGGCATCCAAAGAACATTCTTCTAGTGACATTGCAATGATCAGTAGCTAAATTAACATTTATAAATACATTAAGTAAAAAGTATGTTCTATGAATGAGGCAAACAATTAATAGTCTAACAGAGAGGTCAGCAAATTTTGTCTTTAAGGGACCAGAGAGTAAATATTTCAGGCTTTGTGAGCCATTTGGTCTGTTGCAGCTATTCTGATCTACAATTTTAGTGTGAAAGCATCCATAGACAAAGGTAAATGAATAAATAAATAAATGTGATTGTGGGCCAAATTTGGGGGGCCCAGGTTTGACCCACAGCCATAGCAAGAGTTTGGACCACTGGTCTAGCATACTAAGCTAACTCTGTGTGTGTGTGTGTATGTGTGTGTATCTCCATGAACAACATGTAGGTTAGAGGTGCTGACCCTCCATACAGTCAAAAATGTGCATATAACATTTGACTCCTTAAAAACTTAACTTCTAGTAGACTAGTATTGACTGGAAGCCATAACAATAACATAAATAGTCAATTAACACTTATTTTGTATTTTATATGTATTATATATTGTATCCTTACAATAAAGTAAGCTAAAAAAACAAAATGTTTTTAAGAACATCATTAGAGAAAATATGTTTATAGTACTATACTGTATTTACTGAAAAACATCTGCATATAAGTGGATCTGTGCAGTTCAAACCCGTGTTGTTCACTGATCAACTATATACACATAGTTTATTGATATGTATTTATTATTGTGTATAATTTGATTTATATTGTATTAAATTATTAAATTAATGTTAATTTAATATTAGTAAGTTATATTAATTTACAATACATAATATATAACTTAAATTTAATACCAAAATATTATTAAAGTAGGTTACCTCAGTTTAGATTTCCAAGGTAGTGTTAAAAGAAAAATTATTCTGGGCGCCTGAGTGGCTCAGTTGGTTAAGCGACTGCCTTCGGCTCAGGTCATGATCCTGGAGTTCCAGGATCGAGTCCCGCATCAGGCTCCCTGGTCGGCAGGGAGTCTGCTGCTCCCTCTGCCCCTCCCCCCTCTCATGTGCTCTCTCTCATTCTCTCTGTCTCAAATAAATAAATAAAATCTTTAAAAAAAAAAAAAATAAATAAATTTAAAAAAAAAAGAAAAATTATTCTGACACTTGTTAAAACTGTAAGGAGGACTTTATTCATGATGATTGTAATAGAGGTGAGACTATGGCAAAAGGGGGAGAGACTGAACTGAACTCCGAATACAGCAAAGAAACTGGAGATTTATTGCCAAAGAGCAGAGTGAGGGGGTAGGAGGAGAAAATTACTGAGAGAACATACTGAGGGTAGGGGATTCTTGCTAAACTGGTCTAACAGAATTCTCATTAAATGCAAGACCAAGCACTTAGGTTTCACG
>NC_058405.1:95617676-95662610 GCF_002201575.2 Neomonachus schauinslandi | reverse complement strand
CTGGGTGAGTTTGTGTTGTAAGAGTTTAGGACTGATGAATTGGGGGCGGTGAGGAGTTTGATCAGACAGCAATGGTGGGGATATTCTAACTGAACTGACTTAGCAGGATTCATGCTAAAGGCAGGCCAAAGTCACAGACTAGTCAAGAAGAGCACTCTGAGGATTCTGACTGAATTTTGGTCAAGGAGGCAGTCTTTGTCAGTAGTGCTAAATATATTTCTAAACAAAGTTGTAACAGTGGGAAAAAAAAGTATGGAAGATAGTGAAAAGAGAAAAAAATATTTCTTGAGATCCTTCAATGGGATATATACGAGACATTATGCATATACATACTTTATAATATAGAAGTTTCAAACAGCTGAATGCTGGCTCCACCCCCAACCCTCCCAAGAAATTCATCAAACTAACAACTGAGGCTGTTGCTCACATTGGTATAGGAGATCAAGGTCTTGACCGAGAGTGAGCAGCGTATGGAAAGGAAAGGACCAAGGGGGATGTGTTTGAGGTTTTGGGGATCTAGTTTGACAGGTCTCTCATTAGCAGTGTGGATTGGAACTGGGTGAGTTTGTGTTGTAAGAGTTTAGGACTGATGAATTCAAGGAGGTGAGGGGAGATAGTAACATTCATTTGGTTGAGCTATGTATTGTTGTGAGAAAGAGCTATTTACTTTAGTGGGCACTAGTTGAATAGTCTATTTTTCAAGGAATTGGGTTTTCACAAAGTTCCGTAGGGAAGTGGGGGAGATGAACTGATTTACAGCCTCGTCTTCCTGGCAAGAATTTCCTGAAATATTAAAGTCATATTAATGCAGACAGTTGAATGGTAAACTCATGTTAATATCGACAGTAAGATGTGTGAATAGTTTCAGTTCTCAAAGGAACATGAAATAGGCCCTTTCTTGAGTTCATAGAGTAATTGAAAACCCAAAACAACACATCAAAACTAAATAAAAATCGATACTAATTTTTTTAATGAAGTATATGGTTAAATATTAAATGACTAACATAGAAGTTCAGAAAAGAGATTGAGTAAGGACTTCAGAAGTGTTGGGAACTTAACAGTGCTTGGAAAAAGACATAGAATCTGGACAGGACCTGGGCAGTGGGTATCATAAGCAAAATAGAGTGAGGGTGATATATATGTGAACAAATGTACACAACAGATGATCTGGACTATTTTATAGGGAGTCAGGTGATAATAACTATGTAAATATATGTTGAAGCCAGGTAGTGTGTAACCTGAGTGCCAGTCTTTCATTTCATACTTTATTAATAGCGAGCCATGAGTTTTTTTGGTGCATATGACAAAATACAAGTGTTGTTTAGAATGTATTAGGCTGTGTGATTAGAATAAACTGGAGGCTTACAGAACATGTGAAAAATTAAAACAGTCTTCCAAGTGAAAGGTTGTAAAGAATAATATTAATATAGGAGTGAAGAGATAATATATATGGAACTTTGAGGGAGGGTATAGCCATAAATATAAGGAGTATAGTTTTATTCTACTGACTTTTATGTATCTGCAAGACATCTATGTGATCAAGCATAGAACTGAAAATACAAAACTGGCATCTGGGTAGGGTCAGAACTTGAACTGAAAGTTTAAGAATCAATATAGGAAGGTCTGAGTAGAAAGGATCACACAGAGGATAGCAATTGAAAAGTAAATAAATAAAGCTCAGAGCTGAACTTGGAAGGATATCTCTGCTTAGTATGTAAGGAAGCAGGTTAGGATGTACAGACATTTTTGAGGGAATAATTCCAGGGCAAAGCAATGGTTCAGAGTCAAGAAAGATGATTTTTAAATCCTTGTGTTCATCATCATTATCTCACACTGCAAAATCAAGTGAGGTAGGGAGTGGGCTTGGAGGAAGAGCACATTGGACTTGGTTATTGCAGGTCAGTGGTAATGTTGGAAGTTTGCAAGTTTAGCAGAGTGAGGACAGAAGCTCACTGCAGGGAGATATGATGAAGAGCATGTAAGACACACAGAATGACACAGAAACCTTGGGTAGAAAGTTTATTGAGGCTTACTGTGAAAAGAAACAGAAAAACCTGGGGGAGAGCAAAAGAGCTGAATGGAGGTGATTATCATCAGCATTAGCATCATCACTATACTATTTTATTATAGAAAATAAATATATATGCTCTAAAAAGCACAAGTAGCTGGCAAGAGGTACCAGAAATCGAAGATATTTAAGAGTTCAGAGCATAGTGATTTGGCAACAAAACAGCTTTTTGCTTTGCAAAGGAGAAAGATTACCTCATTCTAGAAGTCTGGATAAAAAAGAAAAAGTATAGGGTGAGATTTTGAGGTAGACAGGACAGTGACGCCATTTCTGACGTCCTTGGTTTTCACAGGTAAATACATGGAGCTTGGGGCTCTTTAAAAAGTGAGGATAGTGTTGCATAGTTATGAGCAGTGTTTCAGGAGAGATGAATGAGGGGCCTGCTGTGTTTCAAAGATGACTAGCTCAGTACTCCAGACTTGCCCCTTGATATGTTTAACTAAAGATTAAATCTTAACTTGATATTTAATAAATTCTCTCAAAAGGCATTTCAGTTTTTTTCTGTGATAATCATTTCACTATTTTGTTTCACTGTTTTTAAATTTTTTTCAGTTAATTGGGAGTTAAAAATATTTCAGATGCTGTGGAGTTTTTATTTTAGATATCAAGAGCAGATTTTTTTTTAAAACAGAGTTTTTAAAACAAAGGTCATAGTTGAATTAACATTCCCAAATAATTGATTTGCTATGCTTTTTTCCCAATTTTTGAAAATTATCTTTATAGATAGATGATAGTTTTGTTTTGAAATATTCAGAGCAAATTATCATGTCAAAATTAAATGCATATTTACATGACCAATCATAACATCAACAGAAAAACAAAGTGCCTTTACATTGATGTACATGGAAGGTGAATTTTGTCTGCTGTTAACCCTAAGTATAACCTATTAACCAGAGCTGAGTTTATTACCTATTGCAGTTATGGAGGACAACATTTTGACAGTCTTAGGATATCCAGAAACAGGAGCTAGTTGGGTAGGTTTGGGGAGGTTAGTGTAGGGCTAGGGATCTGGGCTTGAGTGGGTCTTTCAATGTGAGAAGCAGCTTAGAGTTGGGCATATTTCATGATATAGTATCTTAAGATTGGTGGACAAAGAGGCAGGCATCTTGAAGTTAGTATTAAGTAAACAGGTGTTTGATAATTAAGAAATTTGCTCAGTTTCAAGAGCTTCTTATTCAGATAAATTAATTTTCATGGAGTTCCTGAAGAAAGTTGTTTGTATGCTTTTACATTTATTTTCGTGGGCAAGAACATGTAGTAACTCAAAATAAAATCTTATACATGTAGGCTGCTTTGGTTCTTGGTCCTGACATTTGGGGTGGATATGGAGGCCTCAGTTTTCAATTTCATTAGCAAATTGAGAACTGAACTGTTCTGTGAAGTGCTTTACTACCTGCTTTGTGTGGAAGAGGTAGAAAATAAAGGGTTGCATTTATCTGAATGATCTTAACCTAAAACATACTACTATGTTTTCCCTTTCTTTAGATACATTAAGGAAAAGGGGGATAGGTGGAAATGACAGTAATAATAATCATCTAGGGAGACAACACTAAAAATATATTCTCGGAGCTCAGGATGGAGAGTCTAGATGGTGATTCTGTCTTGTCACACCTTTTCATTTTTAAAAAAACTGACTGAATCAAATATGTGTTCAGGATAATTGACTCTTAACTTTCAATGAGCTGAAAAGGAAGAAAGATTATTTAATCAAAGTACTGTGTAGACATGCATAATATTGTGTTTTAAGAATATTTCAAGTAACACTTACCTTAATCTTCCTGTGTTAATGCACTCTACTCATTGCTCTTATTCACTCGTATTTCATTACTTAATATTAAGCAAAATATGACATGACAATTTTGAAATCTAGTTCCAGAAAGTAATTTATTAATGCAATAACAGAAGTATCAAAATGGGAGATTCCACTAGTGATTATAAATCAAACATTAAAGTAGGATAAATATGAGACCCAGAAGACCACATTTTAAAGACCAGGAAAAAAATTAAACAGAATTAATAAAGGCAGATATTAGATGCTTTTAAAATAATTCATGCAGAAATCTGTATTAAATTTTAAGCTAGGGAATTACACTTCATTTAAAAAAGTTTCTCCTTCTAATTCAACATTGAGAGTCTAATAGGAAAATTTACAAGTGTGCAGATCTAAAGGTATTTATAAATCTCAAATCTCTATAGATTTTTTCAAGTCTAAATAATTATTCAGCAGAATTTACTTTTAAAATATTAATTTAGTTTTTATCTTCTCAAACAAGCTTCACTTCCTTCTACTTTGGTTCTCAGGGGAACAAAAGTTAATTTTCCTTTTTCTACACCTCATACAGTCCATCACTGGCTTAGGATTTTCTCTTACTGTGAGACTGGGGGGCCATATGTCACTCATCCTTTCCATTGAACATGAACCATCATTCATACTACAGTTGCTCTCTGATCTCTTCTTCTTCCCTAAGCCCACAGACTTCATCCCTGTATAGAATTCTGTTGTGTGCTTGCCTCCTAGATGAAGACCCACTCATTGATGGCTTTTGGCTTTATTTATCTTCACTGTGCAGTAGAAGGGGGAAAGTCCTTTTTCTCTTAATTTTTAGTGAAAATATTATAAGGATGACTTGTTAAGACATGCTCTTTGGCTCTTCTTGCTTATCAATGATGGCAGTTTCCATCAATATCACGAAGTGGTCCAGAATTGAGAATGTCAAGAAAAATAACAGAGGTGTTGATTGAGGTTGGACTCTTTGTTAAAGCAGCATTAATTGAGAGCAGGAAGACAGAAGACCAGAATTAGCTGGCAAAACCAAATGAATAACACAGGCGACCAGCGTTGCTGTTGAGCTATGACCATAAATACAGGATAGAAAAGAAAGGGAAGAGAGGAAAGGAATATAAATCAAAGCAAATATTTATTATTTGTGTAGAGCTGTTATTTGTTCTACATCACTAGAATAGACAACAGGTAAAGTTAATGATAGTAGAACCCAGTTTATTTATAGCTGATGAAAGTTCAGAAGGTGATACAAGGCCTTATTTTAAATATCACATAGGATTATCTTTCTGCCCATACAGTCTGCTTCAGATAATAACTTGAAAATCTATCTTTGTCTCTTTTCCTCCTTTCTTAATACACCATTTTCCCCCTGATCCAACATGTCAATGTCCCTATTGAGCTCAAGAACTACTGGCCTCCTGTGCTATCCTTATAGCATTTTTGCTAGTATTGATCACTTCTCATCATATAATTTCTAGGTATAGCTTTTTGTAATATTGAAATAACTAGAGAACAAGTCAGAAAATCTTGTTCTATGTGAAGTGTCAGACATTTCCATAAAACCTTCATAACCCACTATGCAGTACTTGTTCACGCTTATGCAACTGAAGACATTTGGGTTCTGAGAAATTGTGTCTTGTATAACTTCATTTACTGAGGATAGTGGACCCAAACTGCTTCAATATTGCCTTTCTTCTAAGAATGGGCAGAGGGTTAGCAAGGTGCAATATCATGTAAAGGGTTAGAATTGATTAAAACTGGAAAGAAGATTATCATTAAAAAAAAACATTCAAGTCTGCTTTTATTTGGGTAACTTCCCTTTAACACACAACCACATACACATACATGTATGTGTAATATATAATATATATGTACATTACACATGTGGAATATATAGTATATATACATATATATGTGTGTAATTTATACATATATATGTATAATATAATATATAGTGTAATATATATTATATATTGTTCAACTCCTTTGACCAAGAAGCAAGTGATTTTCTTTAAGTTAGAAGATAAAAATTCATGACTACTTAGTGTTCCAGCCAGTGCAATTCTTTATATTGGCATTACTACATTGGCATTACATTATTTATATTGTATTTATAAATAATTGAATTTATTTTTCTTCAGACTGGACATATCTCTCTTCTACTCAAAAACAATAACTAGTTACTTCCTATCATTGGATACATTTATATTTCTTTCATTTTGTTATTATTCAGCTTGAAAATACTTAGATCTTTTAGATCCATATTATTCATTTTAAAAAGGATCATTATATTTAATTAGATTATTAAGATGATTTCCAACTGTTAGTCATCAAAGAAGTATCAAACTTTGCACATACCATCTATGTACATTCAGTGGAGTAGAAATAAAGTAACATACTTTTCAGCAAAGATTGGCATATTTCTTTTATATTCATTTAGGAAAAACAACATTGAATCTACCATGAATATTTAGCTTGTTTAATATTTTCTCTAAGTTAGATGAATGTGAAAATGAATATATATTTATATTTAACTCCTGGCAGTTTTCCCTTGTGTTGATACTTTCAATCTGAGGAATTATTCTTTTTTTTTAAGATTTTATTTATTTATTTGAGAGAAAGAGATAGAGTGAACATGAGCAGGGCAGGGGCAGAGGGAAAGGGAGAAGCAGACTCCCTGCTGAACAGGGAGCCCTACCCAGGGTTGGATCCCCGGATCCTGAGATCATGACCTGAACCAAAGTCAGATGCTTCACTAACTGAACCACCCAGGCATCCATGAGGTATTCTTAAGCTGATTTAATTTGCTGACAAATGTGGCTGAATTGAACTGAAATGAAGACATCAAAAAAAAAATAAAATGAAGACATCATTTTCCTAAAGTTGACAAAGATGATACAGGGGCATGCTAGCAGTCAGAGATTTTGATCTGTGATCACACAGGCCAGATAAAATATCAGGGACAAAATTCCCAAAGCTAAGGAGAAAGGGTGGATAGGAATTGAGTAAGAAAGGAGACAGGAAAAGTCTTCATGAGGGTGGTCTGGTAGGAGTAGCTTAGAATGGTGTGGCTTTACGGTAAACTGGCAGCCCTTGTTGTCCCTTTAACTGGATCATGCATCAGTAACAGTAACATGGAAACTGGAGGCACTTTGTCCCTTCTTTCCATCTCAGAATGGGCAGCAGATTTTCCATATTTTAATTAATTTTCAGTTGTTAAACCAGAAACCTGAGTGGCCCCTTTCACTAACCCTGTTTTCACTGCACAATAGACCATGTGCTAGTCAGGCTTCCTGATCACTAAAGAAGATTAATGTGAGCCAAGTACAAAAATTTGCTCAGGTTATTAAAGGCTAACAGTGATTGTTCTAATGTGTCTGCTTATTATGCACATTTTCTCCTCTACAGTTTATTATATTACCTAGTCAATGTGTTTGTCAATTGTTAATATCTTTGTTGTTGCAGATACAGATGTGGTGTATAAAAGCGAGAATGGACATGTCATTAAACTGAATATAGAAACAAATGCCACCACATTATTATTGGAAAACACAACTTTTGTAAGTAATGAAAAATTAATTACTTTATGCATTTCAGTATTGTTTAGAATGCTCTCTAGGTGCACATAACTTTTTTCTTCTTCAGCTCCAGCACCTGCAAAACATTTCAGGTAAAAAGTTAGGGCTTGGCATATCATTAGAATCAGTACATCGATTAAAAGGAAATGCCCATGTGCCCATCTGCTTCATGTCTCCCCATTTATCTTCATATCTCCCCTTTTTAGTCAATGAGTAAATGTTTCCAAGAATAAAATTTCCCTAGAATCAATGTTTCTTCCAATATTTCCTATGTAAGATCACTCATACGGATGTGAAGATTAAAAAAAAAAAATCTAACACAAGTTATCACAACCTTTTTCTCCCTCTTTACTTTTCATTCTTTCTGACTTCTAATTTTGTTGTAGTTTTCTGGATCAAGCAGAAGGCAGACTTTCTAAAACTGGCTTTCTGCTGGGGCTGATGTGTTTTACTTTTATAATTTAGGCTTCTACCATTTTCATTTTACTTCTCCAGAGTCACTGGTTAGCCTGACAGTGTTTAAATAACAGAATGTATTTATTTTGCTCTTACAAAAAAATATGAATTTTGTCTTTCTTGTAAATTCAGTCTTCTTAAGGTGGATTTACCTATGATTACCTACAGAGTGAGTGTTAATGAATTAACTTTTGCAGAAATTCAAAATTTAGCTGTCAAACACCACTGAAAAACAGTGTGTAGTTATTCACTCATGGTTTTATATAATCAAAAGTTCAATATATTGCCTATTAAATGACCTCATAGGATACAGAGAAAACATACTCCAAGGCCTCAGAGGATTTTCCATGCAAATTAAATCAGTGAGCACAAATCATCAGCTCCCTTTTTTTTTTTTCTCATTTCTACTTGTACATTTGGAATAGACATCTAGACTTCATGTTTTTTATAGGATGGCCAGGTGAAAGATATGGACTGGACCCTTCTGTTGTTTAGTGTTTTTATAAAGAAAATATGGTCATTGAAATCAGGAAGTGCTTATATAGTTATGCATCTATTAGGCTAAATTAAACCAAACAGCTGATGTACTTTAGTAATTAGAGCAACAAGTAACAGAATAAAGACATTTTTGTTTTTAAACTAATTGGTTAATTCACAGATATCAGAGAAACAGCTACTCAGAATGCAACTCTTTATAGCCCTTGTGGAATGCTGAGGATAGAACCCAGATTGCTCACTTTGTAAAAATACGGATTTCCTTGGGGCAGATAATACTAACCCTAATGAAAAAGTTTAATA
Source organism: Neomonachus schauinslandi (assembly GCF_002201575.2). Classification (NCBI taxonomy): domain Eukaryota; kingdom Metazoa; phylum Chordata; class Mammalia; order Carnivora; family Phocidae; genus Neomonachus; species Neomonachus schauinslandi. Next base: position 95,653,927 of record NC_058405.1, on the reverse strand, counting down.
AATGTTTAGAGCAGTGTCTGTTATTTCTTAATTGGGTGGTCCTCTGTGGTACTAGAGAAAAGGCTAAGGAATCATCAAGGTATGTTAAAATGAATGGGAAAAAAAAAGCCCTCAGTAGGACAAAAGGCAGAAAGCAGGAGTATACTGAAGATTTGCTGATTAAAGTCAATATGAATTGATTTTCAATAAAATTAGTTTTGGGGGAAAAAAACTAAATATCTTATTTTTTTTTTATCACACAGTATCATTTTTGAGGGGGAGTATAGGCCTTCGGTGGCCAAGCATTTAAGTTAGGTATAGACACTCAGTACATGAATATTCAGTTATGTGATAATTCCTTATTGATCATTCCCTTTATACAGGTTAATGAGGTCTTCACCTCATTAGGTGGACCTAATCTATGGTCATAGATTATGTATTTTTTTTCAGCATTTGGTCCTTACTTCCTTAGCCTCTATGATACATCAAAAAATAAACAAAAATAAATAAAATCTTGTGGCTTTACTACATTATCCCAGTTCTTTTGTTGGTCCCTCACACCACCCCCAGCTCACCTCATTGTAGTTTCTCCATGTACTGATTAATACCATTTTATCTTTGTGCATGTGTGCTTAATCTTTTTAAATCCTTTTGAGGTCTATTTCTACTCCCTTTTATGTAGGCAGTGACTCTTAATTACCAGAGTCATATTTAGTAAATATTCTAATTTACTGATCTTCTAAGATTCATAGGCTCCCTAAAGACATTTATCTCACAACACAGATAATTAAGCAATTTCTAAGTCCTAGAGGTGTCAGAATTCAGTGATGGTGGGGGAGGTGCACCGATAAGGGATTGGAGTATGGCATATATTTGCAACCAGTTAACTCAAAACTGTAAAAAATAAAAAAATACAAATACCATGATTCCACATCTCTTCAGAGGAACTCATTTAATCATTTCCTCCCCACTCCAAGATAGCATTATTAAATGTAGTCGTCTTTTCAAAGCTCATGCTAGGCTAAAGTCTGGGTTTACTTTCTCTCAAAGGCTATTCTGTTGGAAAAAAATCTCTTACTAGAGCATAAGGATTTTATTCGTACTGCAGATTTTTCATTGAGCAATTATCAATATTTTAATTAGAATCATAATTGGCTAAGATCACTATAAAAGCTTTGTAATAAAAGTGCCAAGTCAATTAAGAAAATAAACATATTATTGATAGAAAGTGATAATATAATAGCCTATTATTTAGTAGGACATATTTTTCTAAAATGTGACAGGCAGTTTATTTTAAAAATTAAGATAACACCACATTGTCATTTCCCTCTTAAAAACATTTTAAATATGAATAGTGGGTACTTTTAGCTATGTAATCATGGTTAGCAGACTCCATGAGTAACAATAATGTTGGACGTGGCTGTCAAAAATAAAACAAAAGTAAATCATTTTCCTGAAATAATTGTCTTAAGGCTTCTTTTGGATTCAAGATAGGTGGATTTCTAATGAAGGAGGAAATTAAAGGGTATATAACTTTTAAAGAAGAGTTATGCAAAAGAAGTGCTTTAGCCCCAAAACTGCTCTTCATCATTTTTGAGTGTTTGGAAATGTTATCTCTTAAAGCCAGAACTATTTCAAACAAAACCTCATTCACAGTGACATAATGAGGAAATGTTTCATAAGTATTAGCTATATGTACTCTTTCTGCTGTCAGTAAATTGAATATCACCAGTGGTCTTAGCAGAAAACACCAGCAGCCATAAACAGTTCTATCAAATCACTTTTTGAAATTAGGAGGGAATTGGAAATGGGTCTAATGCACTTATATGGAAATGGGTAACTGATGTATAAGACTCTCACGTCTTTTTGACTCTGAAAATCTGCAGAGCTTTTAAAAACATGCTATAAAAATAGCCCAAAACAGAGGAAAGAAATTCATATTTGGCAGCAGAATGATTCCAAGGAAAATGTTAGCTACACATTTTGGGGGTCCAACTGTCTTTTTATAGTCCATTCCAAGATAGTAGGTTTGATTAGAACCAGGGAATATTTATTGACTTAGGCATAGAGATAGCATCCATTGGCTTGCATGCCATCATAATATTTGTATTTGTTTATTTTTAATTTGTTCTGCCATTGGGTATGTGGGGGTGGAGGGAATAGATCCAACTCTATTTTACCACCACAAAATCAAGGAACCTCTTTTCTGATTAATGTTTAAGGAAATAAGTGCCCTATGGAAAAAAATACTGTGGTACCAGTAAATACTTACTGGATAAAGGCACCCAAAATTTCATGTCTTAAAATTTGAAATAAAGGTAAGCCCTTGGTGATGGGCCCTCAGTGTTGTATATAAGATGAATCACTAAATTCTATACCTGAAACTAATATTACACTGTATGTTAAGTAACTGGAATTTACATAAAAAACTTGGAAAAAAATTGAACTACAGAAAGGTTATTAGAAAGTTCTGACTGGCCAAATGGTTTTACACGTTGGCTGCAATCATAGAGAATTTGTTGTTGTTGTTTTTAAAGATCTGACTTTGGCAGTATGTGTTGGCATCCTAGTAGTGAATGGTATCAGTAGTGTAGCTAATACTGATTGGCCAATGTGAAGTCACAGGAACCGCACACCTACACAGTTGCCGTGTACACAATACAGTTATCTTTCTTTAGACCAGTGGTTCTCAATTGGGGGTAATTTTATCAGGAGACAATTGGCAACTCTGAAGACATTCTTGATTGTTGTGGCTGGAGGTGGGGAGTGTGCCATGGGAATCTAGTGAATAGAGGTCAGAGATGCTGTTAAACATTCTACAATGCTCAAGACAGCTCCTTACAACAACAACAAAGTTATCTAGATGAAAATGTCAGTAGTGCCAAATTTTCAACATCCAGGTCGAGGCAGGGATACCAGGGAAACCATGAGATGATTCAAAGGTAGATTTTTCAAGGTGAGATCAAAGCAGTGGTTCTTTTTGTCAGAAATTTTTTAAATTTTATTATGTTATATCACCATACATTACATCATTAGTTTTTGATGTAGTGTTCCATGATTCATTGTTTGCGTATAACACCCAGTGCTCCATTCAGTATGTAATCTGAGGCTTCCAGCTTCATTTCTTGAGACATATTTCTTCTTTTTTATGGACCAGTCTGTGAAGAAGACCAGCGGGCATGAGTATAATCACTTGGCCTTGGATTCCTCTTCTGTGGATAGCTAAAAGTATGACCCCAGTTTTCTTATAGTTTTCTGGGGATACTTCTAATTGAGATATTTTGTTATTGTTGTTCAGGCAAGTTGGTATCAGTTACTGGCTATTGTCAATTCCTTTGACCATGAAACAAATAATTTTCTCTAAGTTAGAAGATAAAAACTGATGACTGTTTAGTGTTCCAGTCAGTGTAATTCTTTACATTGGCATTACTACATTGGCATTATATTATTTATATTGTGTTTATAAATTTATATTGTGTTTATAAATAATTGAATTTATTTGTCTTCAGACTGGACATATCTCTCTTCTACCCCAAAGCAGTAACTACTCCCTATCATTGGATACATTCATGTTTCTTTCATTTTTTTATTATTCAGCTTTGAAAATATTTAGATCCTTTTATACACATATTATTCATTTTAAAAAGGATCATTATATTTAATTAGATTATTTAGATAATTTCCATCTCTTAGTCCTCAAAGAAGCATCAAACTTTACACATACCATCTATGTACATTCAAGTGAATAGAAATAATATTTTTCAGCAAAGATTGGAATATTTCTTTTATATTCACTTAGGAAAGAGAACATTGAACCTACTATGTATATTTAGCTTGTTTAAAATTTTCTTTAAGTTGGATGAATCTGAAAATGATTTCCTGCATAGTTTTAAAATTGATGGTTGTCAAAACAGGAAAATCAGAAAGAAAAATTTTTATTCTTACCCTGGAAGTCTCCTCAAGGACAAATTTAAAATGTGAGAACAGATATTCTTGTCTCCATATGTTTGCGAGTATGACATGATTACTCTAAAATTCCATACAGTTATTCATACAGTTCCCCATAGGTGAGAAAGACTCTAAGAGAGATCACTCCATTTCTTTTTTTTTTTTAAGATTTTATTTATTTATTTTTTATAGAGCGAGTGAGAGAGAAGCAGCATGAGAGGGGAGAGGGTCAGAGGGAGAAGCAGGCTCCCCGCTGAGCCAGGAGCCCGATGTGGGACTCGATCCCAGCACCCTGGGATCATGACCTGAGCCGAAGGCAGACGCTTAACCATCTGAGCCACCCAGGCGCCCGAGATCACTCCATTTTCTATTTCACCCTTAATTAGCACTGTGAATGATCCAGGAAACAGATGCTACAAACATATTTATTCACTGGGATGAAGTATCTTGGATGGTATAATCATTTTTGTCCTGAGTAGCGTTAATTGTTACTAATAAAAAGTATCAACAGCTCTATTAATTGTTATGAAGATTCTTAAATGTCATCCTTGACAGGAACCAAAATTTTCTAAATAATATATCTAAAAGTCTTCTTTGTATGGAGTAAAATACCACTTCTTATTAAACATCACTTATTTAACCCTTTGAAAAAGAGCTTATTTCAACTATATCCAATATATCCTCTTAAATATGTGCAATAAAATTATTACAAATCCAGTATTTACTTCTGTAAAGATTCTTATTTAGAATCCCTGGGACTGGGGTGTAAATTGTTTTGATGTGTGTCAGATAGGATGAGAATATAGCTGGCAGCCAGATTTATTGCAATTAATTACAATTATTTTGGAATTCAGCTTCCTGAGAAGTCAGTGCTCTGAAGTGTATCTGAGACCAATCAGTCTGTTTTGAGTATTTCGAGGCTCTGGTTATGTGCCCTTGACCATCTGATGAATATTTCTGCCTTTCATTTTCTTTCAGAAGAATTTTATATTTGGCTACATCCCAGTCATGGAAAGCCAATTAGACATTTTAAAAAATACTAATAATGAAATACCCCGTTCTTCTATTATTTCATGGTGGAATTTGAGCAAGAAAAATGCATTTTAAGAGACCTTTGAAGGTTTTCAAGTTGATAATACTGGGATTTTCTTCCTTTGTCTTTTTTTTTTTTTTTTGAGTTTCAGAAACTTCGGCCTGTGCACTTTGTTAATGGAGAACTATGCATTAAGCAGAACTTTGTAACTAACCATTTATAGTAAAGAGTACAGATATTTTCATAGTACACTGTGAATATAGTAAATTAGTATTTCGGTTTGTTTATGGAACATAATGTAGGGCATTCAGCATTCAGCAAACATTAAATGATAATGGCAGCCTATTACAGAGCTAGAAAGCATTCTCCCTGTCTTCCACTTTGGTTTCAATAAAAAGAAACTGAGACCCAGAGAAATAAAGTGACTTGCTCGATGCTTCTAGTAGAGTCTTAAGACTAGAATACAAATTCCTTGACTCTTGGTCTAACGTTGCTCTCATATACCTAGATGAGTTTTTCATTCAAAATCCCTTTTAAGAAAATGTAAAATAAATTAAAATCCTTAATATCTATGTATAAGGAGTTTCTATATGTATTTGTATATTTATTTTTATTTTTCATTTTTTTATTGTTAGTCACCATACAATCATTTATTACTTAAAACTTTTACAAAAGATACTTGAATTAAAGAAATATATATGTTTATATGTGTGTGAGAATACACACACACACACACACACACGTATTTCTTTTACCATCAGCTAATCAGGAAGAAAGCAGTAGACATTGAATGGAAAAGCACTGGACGCTGAATGGAAAAGAAAAAATAAAGGGAAAATATAATTTAAATGGTTTTATTTGCCTTAGCTTGGCTGAAGTCACCATATTTGTTTTTAGCGTATTTTGGATTTTCAATGACTATCTCCTATGTCATCATTCTTTCCATGCAATTATTTTCAATTCTTTTGGAAATGCTGCCTATTGAGAAACAACCTTATCTGTATTACACACAGACACACACACACACCACCACCACCACCACCATCAAGCCACTCACCACCCTGCTTTTCTTCTCTTTTATCCTTTGATGGATATGTCTGAAAAAAATCTAGTCTACATTTGAGATTCTTCCTTCTCTTAAAAGCTTACAGAGATTTTTCTCCCTCTCTGTTTTTATAATATTGCTGCATCATTGTTAAAATGACTCATCATATCTTAGTTTATTAATTCACTTGCCAACAAATTATTGAGCCCCTGCTATGTATCAGATAAGATTCCAGGTTCTGGGGATACATGTTGAACAAGGCAGCCTTGTTATACGAGCAATTGCAGCTGGTATTAAGTCCTTGAAAAAAAAAAGTAGCATGGAGTGAAGGTTAGAAAAGGATCAGGTGTCCAGGGAAGGTCCACTGTGGAGGCAACATTCCAAGGTTAGGGTGAAGAGTTTTGTAGGCTCAAAAAAGAATAATTACAAAGAACCTTGGGTGGGAACTGTATAGATCTATTTTAAGAATAGAAAATACATAAGTAATAGAGAATGTAAAGAATGGTACTGGATGAACCCAGTGAAATAATTATGAGAAAAATTATGTTGTTTTATAGGCCAAGGTTTTGTTTTATAAGCAATAGGTACACTTTAAAGAAAGTGGTGATACCTGAGTCACATTTTAAAAGAACACTCTGCTATGTGAGGAATATATTCTAGGGATGTTAAAGTAGAAATTGTAAGACCACTTTGAAGGCTACAGCAGTGGTATTTCTCTCATTGAGAAGATTCAGGGCTTGAACTAGAATGGACTAACAGAAAAGATGCAAAGTAGGTGGATCAAGGATTTGAGGATAGAGTGGACAGGTTTTTGTCTAACTGCTTTGTATCTTTCAGAAATAGAGGAATCAACATTGTGTCTTAGCTTTTAAAATGGCATTAAGTCGTCAATTCTATTTTAATGTTTTCCAACTAATCTTGACATTAAGATCTATTTAGTGTTCAGTTGTTATATGTGTATTTTATATTTGTTTTTTGTATATAACAGTACAATAAAGGAATTTCTGTGTCTTGGTTAAAAAAGATTTGTGGCAAAATTAGGAAGTTTACATAGATTGTTGAAATTCAATCCATCATCTCCTGGGTGTTAAAAATGTACGTTTTTAAAAAAATGTACTATTTTAATTATAATTGATCGGATCATTCAGTACTTTTTTTAAGCATTTAAATTCCAGTTAGCATACAATGTAATATTAGTTTCAGATGTATAGTACAGTGATTCAACACTCCCATACAACCCAGTGCTCATCACAAGTGTACTCCTTAATCCCATCACCTATTTACCCATCATCCCACACACCTCTCCTCTTATAACCATCAGTTTGTTCTCTATAGTTAAGAGTCTGTTTCTTGGTTTGCCTCCCTCTCTCTTTTCCCCCCTTTGCTCATTTGCTTTGTTTCTTAAGTTCCACATCTGAGTGAAATCATATGGTATTTGTCTTTCTCTGACTTCTTTTGCTTACCATAATACTCTAGCTCCATCCATGTTGTTACAAATGGCAAGATTTCATTCTTTCTTATGAATGAGTAATATTCCATTGTATATATACACACCACATCCTCTTTATCCATTCATCAGCCATTGGACACTTGGACTATTTCCATAATTTGGCTATTGTAGATAATGCTGCTATAAACATCGGGATGCATTTGGATTAGTATTTTTGTATTCTTTGAGTAAATACCTAGTAGTGTGGCTGTTGGATCGTAGGGTAGTTCTATTTTTAACTTTTTGTGGAGCCTTCATGTTGTTTTCCAGAGCGGCTGCACCAGTTTGCATTTCCACCAACAATGCAAAAGGGTTTCCCTTTGTCCACATCCTTGCCAATACCTGCTGTTTCTTTTGTTGTTGATTTTAGCCATTTGGCAGCTGTGAGGTGATACCTCATTACAGTTTTGATTTGTATTTCCCTGAGGATCAATTATGTTGAACATCTTTTCATGTGTCTATTGGCAATCTGAATGTCTTCTCCGGAAAAATGTCTATCATGTGTTCTGCCCATTTTTAATGGGATTATTCATTTTTTGGGTGTTGAGTTGTATAATTTCTTTATATATTTTAGATCTTAACCCTTTTCCAGATATGTCATTTGCAAATATCTTCTCCCATTCTATAGATTGCCTTTTACTTTTGTTGATTGTGTTCTTTGCTGTACAGAAGATTTTTATTTTGATGAAGTACCAACAGTTTATTTTTGTTTTTATTTCCCTTATCTCAGGAGATGTGTCTAGAAAGAAGTTGCTATGACCGACGTCAAAGAGGTTACTGCCTGTGTTCTCCTCTAGGATTTGTATGGTTTTATGTCTCATATTTAGGTCTTTAATCTGTTTTGAATTTGTTTTTGCATATGGTGTAAGAAAGTGGTCCAGTTTCTTTGTTTTGCATGTTGCTGTCCAGGTTTCCCAACACCATTTGTTGCAGAGACTCTTTTTCCCATTGCATATTCTTTCTTGCTTTGTTGAAGATTAATTGACCATATAGTTGTGGGTTCATTACTGAGTTTCCTATTCTGTTCTATTGATCTATGAGTCTATTTTTGTGCCAGTGCCATACTGTTTGGTTACTACAGCTTTGTAATATAACTTGAAGTCTGAAATTGTGATGCCTCCAGCTTTGCTTTTTTTTTCAAGGTTGCTTTGGGTATCTGGGATCTGTTGTGGTCCCAAACAAATTTTGTTTGTTGTAGCTCTCTGAAAATTGCTGTGGGTATTTTGATAGGGATTGCATTAAGTGTGTAGATTGCTTTGAATAGTATAAACATTTTAACAATATTTGTTCTTCCAATCCATGAGCGCGGAATGTTTTTCTACTTCTTTGTGTCATCTTCAATTTCTTTCATCAGTATTTTATAGTTTTCAGAGTACAAGTCTTTCATCTCCTTGGTTGGGTTTATTCCTAGGTATGGTTTTTGGTGCAGCTGTAAATGGGATTAATTCCTTAATTCCTATTTCTGCTGCTTCATTAATTGGTATATAGAAATGCAACAGATTTCTGTATGTTGATTTTATATCCTGTGCCTTTACTGAACTTGTGTATCAGTTCTAGCAGTTTTTTTGTGGTGTCTTTTTGATTTTCTATATAGAATATCAGGTTCCTTGATTGAAATCTTAAAATTAAAACTTTAATTTCAAAAGAGTTAAATAAATGGTTACTATAATTAATGAAGTTGTTATTGATTTAGAAATCCGGAAATATGTAAGCTTATTCAAAGATAAATTTGATGATATTGTGATTAAGCAGTGATGATACCTTTTTATACCTTTCATTAAACTTCTCACTACTTTATGAATATCTTAAGAGAGGAAGCTAACCAAGACTTACTCAATTTTGTGTTTTCAGTGACTAACAATGAAGGCATAGCCCTGAGTAGACACTTAGTGCACATTTTATGAATGTTTTTTATTTATTTTCTTTTTCCACATCATATCATTTTTCTAAATATTGGATTCATAGTGGTCCATGAGAGAATGTAGGAGAAAAATGAGATTTAATTAACTCTCCTAAAATTTGAATCAGCTGAAAAAAGGATAATTTATAAACCAAAATAATAATTTTTGCCACTCACTTAAGGTGTGAGCCCATCAGATTGCAAGCAAGTAAAAAGATCTTCCAATTATTGAAATGAATAGTATTTATTTTCAGCAAAGATTGAAAGATAGTAAACAATTACTTGATTCTTTGCAACATATTTTTATTATTTTGACACACTGTTAATTCATAGGATATCCAAGAAATATATATACATATAAGAAGCTTCATTTCATCCTCCAATATATTCATTGCTTATTAGACATTGAAAGAAATGTCCCTTCCACCTTAGTTTCAGGAAAATCTATTCATCTTTTTTTTTATGTTAATAACCATACATTACATCATTAGTTTTTGATGTAGTGTTCCATGATTCATTGTTTGCATATAACACCCAGTGCTCCATTCAGTACATGCCCTCTTTAATACCCATCATCAGGCTAACCCATCCCCCCAACCCCCTAACCCTCTGGAACCCTCAGTTTATTCATCTCTTAATTAATTGATATAAGCAAAATATGACTCCTATAATTGATTTTTCCCCTAACTTTTGGCTGTGGGAAAACTAGAGCTGAATTGAAGTTTAATTTTAACAATTGGGAAGGAAATTAAACCATGGAAATTTCACTAAATCCTCTGACTTCATCACACTACTCTTCAATTTCTTTTTTTTTCTAATTTCCTCCTCTTCCATCTTCTCCCCCCCAGTCCCGTGTGTGTGTGTGTGTGTGTGTGTCTGTGTGTTGTGTGTGTGTTTATAATAGCTTCATTGAGAGATACTTATCACATACATAATTTGCACCCATTTCAAATGTACAGTTCATTGTTTTTAGTATACTCACAGAGTTGTGCAACCATCATCGCAGTCTAATTTTAGAGTTTTCTTCAGCTGCCCCTAAAGTAACCTCTACACACTAGCAGTCTTTCTCCTGGACTCTCCCTCTGCAGCTTCCTGCAACTATTAGTCTACTTTGTATCTCTGCAGATTTGTGTATTCTGTACATTTCAGATAAATGAAATATACAGTATGTGGTCTTTTATGACTAACTTCTTTCACTTATTACAATATGTCAGGGTTTATTTATGTTTTAGGATATATCAATACTTCATTCTTTTTATTGTTAAATAATATTCCATTGTGTGATATGCTACTTTTGTTTATCCATTCATTGGTTAATGGACATTTGAATTGGTTCATTTTTTTGAGGGGTGAGAAGAGGAGCAAAGGGAGAAGGAGAGAGAGGGAACCCTAAGCAATCTACTCAAGGCTCAGTCTCACAACCCTGAAATCATGTGACAAAATCAAGAGTCAGATACTTAACTGACTGAGCCACACAGGTGCCCTTAATAGTTTCATTTTGAAGCTATTATGAATAATATTTCTGCAAACATTTATATGCAAGTTTTGTGTAGGCACGTGTTTTCATTGTTCTTAACATACTTCTACTGTTGTGGAGTATAATTCTGGATCATATGGTAACTCTGTGTTTAGCATTTTGAAGAACTATGAAATTATTTTCCAAAGTGGTTGCACCTATTTACCTTTTCACTAGCAGTATGAGAGGAACCAAATTTCTTCACGTCTTTGTCAATGCTTCTTCTTGTCTTTTTTATTGAAGCCATCTTAGTGTATAGGAAGTGGTATATTACTGTCTTTTTGATTTGCATTCCTTCATTTACTAATGGTGTTAGCATGTTTTCATGTGCTTATTGACCATTTGAATATCTTCTTTAGAGAAATTTCTGTTAAAATTCCTTGCCCATTTTTTAACTAGACTGTCTTTTTACTGCTAAATTTTAAGTGTCTATTTATATATGCAAAATACAAGTCCCTTGTCATATATAAAATTTGCAAATCATTTCTCCCAGGTGTGTAATCTTTTACTTTCTGGATGGTATCCTTTGATGAACAAACTATTTTAAGTTTTTGAAATAAAATATATCTATTTTTCTTTTGTCTTACGTACTTTGTTGTTAATTTAAGAAACTATTGCCTAACCCAGTATCATAAAGATTTACTCCTGTGTTCTTGTCTAAAATATTATAATTTTTTTCTTACATTTAGTTCTGTCGTTTGTTTTGAGTTAATTTTGTATATGATGTGAGGTAGGGTATCCAAATTCATTCTTTTGCATGTGGGTATTTACTTGTCCATGCAACATTGTTTGAAAAGACTATTCACATTCAATGGTTTTAGCACCCTTGTAAAATATCAGTTGACCACAAATGTGTTGATTTATTTCTGGACTCTCTATTCTGTTAATCTATATCTTTATCTTTATGCCATTATCACAGTCTTGATTGCTGTAACTTTGTGATAAGACTTCAAAGCAGGATGTGTGAGTACTTGATCTTTATTCTTCTTCAAGATTGTTTTGAATATTCTGAATCCCTTTCATTTCAGATGAATTTTAAGGTCAACCCATAAATTAACACATGGTCTATCCCTAGAGAGTGTTTCATGTGAATTTTAAGGTCAACCAGTAATTTAACAGATGGTCTATCCCTAGAGAGTGTTCTATATGCATCTTCTAAGAATATATGTTCTGCTAGTGATTTCTGTCTATTAGATCTTTTTGCTTTATAATGTTGTTCAAGTATTCTATTTCCTTACTTATCTTCCACCAGTTGTTCTATCCACTAATGAATTTGGGGTCAGGAAGTCTAATCATTACTGCTAAATCGTCCATTTTTCCCTTCAATTCTTTTGATTTTTCTTTATGTATTTTGGAACTCTGCTATCAAGTACATATTTGTTTACAATTGGTATATTTTCCTGATGGAAATAGTATACAAAAACTGTACCAACATATTTCCATTTCTTCTCTCTCCTTTGCATTTTTATTGTCATACGAGTTATATCTTTATACATTTTAAGCCTAACTACACAATTTTATAATTATTGTTTATGAAGCCATCTTCTTTTAAAGATTTATTTATTTATTCATTTATTTATTTATTTTAGAGAGGAAGTGAGAGCGAGTGAGGGGAGGGGCAGAGGGAGAGAACCTCAAGCAGACTCCTTGGTGAGCAGGGAGCCTGAAGCAGGTCTGAATCCCAGGACTCCGAGGTCATGACCTGAGCCAAAACCAAGAGTCAGATGCTCAACCAACTGAGCGACCCAGGTGCCCCTATGAAGCTATCTTCTTAAATAGATAGGGGGAGAAAGGAGTTACAGTGTGCTTTGCTGCCTTTCATGATTTCCATGCAGATAACTTTACTGGGTCATTTTATTTCTTCTTCAGGTTACAGGATAGTGTCCTTTAATTTCAGCCTGAAGGATTCCCTTTAGTATTTAGTATTAATAAATAATCTAGTATTTAGTATTTCTTAGAGTACAAGTCTGGTAGTAACAAATGCTCTCAGGATTTTTTATCTAGATATGGCTTAATTTCTCCTTGATTTTTGAAGGAGTGTTTTTAGCTCCACATAGAGTTTATTTCTTGATGGTGTTTTTCTTTCAATACTTTGAAAATGTCATCCTAACGTCTGACATCTATGGTTTCCTAAGAAAAGTTAGCTGTTACTTTTATCAGGGATCCATTCTGTGTGATACGTTGTTTTTCTCTTGTTGTTTCCAAAATGTTTCATTGTGATTTTTGACAATTTGTGATTAGTTTAGGTGAGGATCTTTTTGAATTTATTTGACTTGAAATTTGTTGAGTTTCTTGAATATGTACATTAATATATTTCATTAAATTTAGAAGTTTTTAGTTATTTTTGATTTTTTCTCTTCCTATATGTCCTCTTGTCTTTAGACTTTTACATACATTTTATATTCTACATTCAGTTTTACTGAAATAGGAAGGAGTATAAGGAATTCCGCAGTATAATATAACTAAGTATGATAATCTACTCTCACCTTAATTAGATGTTCTCTGTAAAATAATGATGTCATTTTCATCATGAAAAAACAGCTTAGATAACTTTGTCTTGATCAGCCTGCCTGCCTGCCTGCCTGCCTGCCTGCTCTCCTTCCTTCCTTCCTTCCTCCCTCCCTCCCTCCCTCCCTCCCTCCCTCCCTTTCTTCCTTCCATCCATCCATCCATTTATTTTGGATAATTGACTCTTTGATTTAACTGAATGATTGCAGTTTCTTAGCCTTAATGCAAATAGTCAATGACCAAGGGTTATTATATGAAGTGGGAGAGACTGTAATGAAAATCCTACCCTTTACCAGCTACACTGTCTGACATTATGAACCTTTTTCAGCCTACTTTAAATACCTGGACTATCCTTAAATCGTTCTCTCTTATTTATACAACTTTCAAAAATGTTCTTCAGGACTCAGTTGTATATACTGTGGATTTTAACAAAACACTGAGAAAGAAAAGAACACCTAAGATAAATGAATAATTGCATTATAATTTTAAAAAGTAAATTATGATAAAATATGTATTTCTTTTTTGTTGTTTTTTATTTTATTTTATTATGTTATGTTAGTCACCATACAGTACATCATTAGTTTTTGATGTATTTCTACCTAAAGAAGAGGTAGAATCATATCTCTGGCAAGACCATGTGGTATTTATTTTAGAAGAAAAATACTTAGAATAACATTCCATTTTTTATAAGAGTAGTGATAAATTAAGATTTAATTCATATAAATACACAGAGTAATCTTGCATCCTTACATATGCCCTCATCTGTTCTTTCTAAAAATAAAAACAAATTCACATTGTGAGTTCTCTTTGTTAGGAAACAAAGCACTTACCCTTATAAGTTTTGAATAAATCAGAGCTTATATTTGTGTAGTACAGTTCAATGGCCTTCTTTTTTTCCTTGGTCATTCCGTAATTTATTATATATCCTTAAGATATTGACATTTAATGGATAGTTTAATAAAATATAATTAAGAATACAAATATTCTTAATCTCTCTCATTGACATTTCTAAACACAACAGAATGAAAATATATGGTTAGAAACTATAAAGTTTACTGAATTATCTGAGAGTCATGAGCTAACATGTGGCTATTTACATTTATTTTTAAATTAATTAAAATCATATGAAATTTTAAAAACCCATCTTTTAACCACATCAGCCTCATTTCACGTATTTAATAGCCAAATGAAACCAAGGGCTACTTCATTAGACAGTGTACATACAGAATACTTCCATTATCACAGAAAGTCCTATTGGGCAGAGCTGCTACACGTGTGCATATACAGCGAAAATAAAAGCTTCCTCCATATCACTCATTATTCTTTTTGAATATGTCTGTGTACACATTGGTACCAAATAATATCAAACAGTTCTCCAGAAATATGTCTGTAGATCTTCATAGGTCTGTACATAAACAATATATTTCCAAATATATACACTCATATGTATGTGTGTGTGTATATTTAACTTCAACAAAATGGAGAGCCTACGCTTTTTATCTATTTAATAGTGTAACTTGAGGATCTGTTTACATGAACCCTTTTGTTTTTGTCTAACATTATTTAATGGTTATGTAGAATTTCTTTGCATGATGTACTATTTATTTCCTGTACACATTTGAAATATACTTGGCAGCCATTTTTGAAATGTGTTTGTAGGCTAAATTCATGCAGGAGTATTGCTGTGTCAAAAGAAAGGTCAATTTGAAATTTAATAGTATCAAATTGTATTAAGTCCACCAATGGTATATGATATTGCCGACTGCTATACTCTTGCTGTCACTCAGTATTATCAACATTATTCTATTAATATCAATTTGGCTGATGAATAATAGCCCTTAATTGTTATACTGATATGTACTTATTTAATTATGAGTGAGGTTGAGCATCATCTTGCCATATGTGCATCGGTAGTTGGTTCAGTTTTTTTCTATTAATTCCTTTGCACGAGTTTTTCATATTGGGTCTTTGCATCAGTAATCATGAGCAGCAAAATTTTTTCTTTAGATATTTCTATTTATCCTTTATCTCAGTGGAATTATTCATTCACCACCATTTGGAAAGTCCAGTGAAAATTGTTTTTCAAATCTCTTAGTTGATATGTATCTATTATTAATGGTAGAAGAAGAAATAAGTAATGAGTGTTAAAAAGTTAAGGAGGGACAATGGGAAAAGTTGTGAATAAATGTCTAGAATGAACTCATTCAGCCATAAGTACCTATTTAATAAAGTTTAAAAGCATCATCTGTCCCATATGATTTTGGAAATGTACCCCTTAAGTTTCCCCTCAATTTTCCAAAATTGATATTAAAATTCATATTAAATTATATTTATTATATTATATTATTATATAAATATTATATAGATATTTATATTTATATTATATAAATAAAATTCATATTAAAACAAAAAAGAAATGTACAATCTGAATACCTTCTTCATGCCTTTGGATTAAAACAGCCTTCATTGGAGATTGAAATATATACAGAAAAGTAATTGATATTTGCCTTCTTTACATTTCAGAAGAAGATTAAAGGTATTAACAAACATTTCTGAGAAAGGGGACAATACAAGGAATGACTTTTTTATTTGGGGCATTTAAAATGCCTTGTTAGTAAATGATAACTCTTAAACTAATTTACTCTGAAAATTATTTTTATGTCCATCTTTGGGTTTCTGTTGAATGTCTAACTGAGCTTCTGAGCACAGTTGAGGAGAGAGCAGCGAAGTTTCCAACTGTGACTATGAGAGAAGAGAAAAAAACCCTGTCCTTCTAAGCTGAGCTGGTGATTTGGGCTCAAGACATTGAATCTGGAGGCAGTTTTTGATTGTTCCATATTGTCATTCAAATGGATGTGACTTAATTTTGCAGGCCCTCTTTCTTTCCTTTAATAAATGGAGAGTGCTATGCCACCATGGAAGATTGCCTTCACTATTGCCATTTGCTTTACCAGGGAAGGATCATGTATGATTATCTCTGCTTTCGAGTAGATACTGACAAACGAGAAGGAAATGGAGAATCCATTTATTATTATGAGTCCTGAGCATGAGTATTAAAAGACCGCCTATTAACATACTTTAGAAATACTGATGTTCATAGCTGAAAGCCTGATCCTTGTTATTCTTTGGCTTTTCAAGTAAATTGCATATTTAGAATCTTCTCCTTTAAATGTCACATCCTTGTTTTTTTTGTTGTTTGTATCCTGTATCTATTATAACCTCATGTTAAAATTGGAGTGCATAGACAGATATTTTAGCATACTAAAGAATGTCAGGTAGTAAATGATAAAGACATGGTAAAAAGCATTAGTTAACAACAACAACAACAAACAAGTAAACCTCTTCCAATTCTGTTGAAAAATGAGCAAAATATATAGACTTTTTACAAAAAGAAACATTGTTGGTAAACAAATAAATAGATGCTTAATGTAACTCATAAACAGAAAAGTGATGGTCAAAAAGGGGATTGCATTTTACATCTATCCATTTGGCAAAGTTTAACTGGTATTACCAAGTGTTAGAATGAATGTGGAGAACATGGTCTCTTACTCATTGCTGACAGGAGTGTAATTTGTGTTTTTACTTTGCGTAACAGTTTGTCACTATTGTGTGAAGTAGAGTATTCATATGCCCTACAACCCACAAATTCCTCCCTTTATACCATAAGAAAATGGTTGCTTGTGTGTATCGGGAATTAGAACACAGAGATTTATTCAGTCATAGTTGCACACAACCCCTGGTGTCCTCAACCGAGCTTAGGGTCTATTAATGGACATTTCTGAGAAAGTGGACAATAAAGAATGACTTTTAGCTTTGGACCATTAAAGTGCAATTTAGTAAATGACAACTCAACTTTTAAACTAATTCTTTCTGGAAATTATTTTTACATCTTTGGGTTTCTGGTGGATATCTAACTCAGTTTGTGTGTGTATGTGTGTTTGCCTGAGTGACATATTATTTAGTCTTAATTGGCTTTGAACTCTTAATAGAGGAATCAGGCAGCCCATGACTTCTTAAACTTCCCTTTATCACTCAGCATTCTTTTACTGATTCATGCATATTTGCATTTAGCTGTAGTTCACTTATTTTCATGACTATTCTAAGATATTCCATTCTTTTCACGTTATTTTCATGGTTATATGGTTTATCATTATTTTTTATATATTACATTATATTTGTTGATATCCTGTATTTTTATTTGTGCATCCTGTATTTTTATTTGTCAAATTTATCATGAATCACACATGATAGAAAAGTTATTATTAATCTAATTCTGTGCACCCAAGACCCATTAAGATGAAAACAACATATATAGAGTATAAATCTTATACTCTATATATGATAATTTCACCAAAGATAGAAAATAGAGAGGAGGAAGTAGATATCAAACATAATATTAAAGAGGAATATACAAGAATATACCAAATCTGAAACAAACAAGTTTCTTTTTAGTTACTAACTTGCCCTCTCTCTTTTTATTTGGGATTATTAATGGCAGTGCTAAATTTTTTATGTCATATGAACTTAAATGGGCCTTTCAGCCATAAGAAAAAATGATGAGCTCTTAAGAATATTTACTTTTTAAAGCACTAATACTTCCCCATTTCTCTTTCATTTTTAAGGAAGAGTCAGGCAGGTTAAAACTTCTCTTTTTTTTAAAGCAATATTGCTCATTATGTTTTCTTTTCTTCTTAAAAACAGGGAAATTGCCAAGCTCTCAGTAGCCATCTTCTTGCCAATGGCAGAAATAAAATCATATGACTAACATAAATACCTGAAATGTACATGTCATATTTTAAAATATTAACTCTAGGGCACCAGGGTGGCTCAGTCAGTTGAGTGTCTGCCTTTGGCTCAGGTCTTGATCTCAGGGTCCTGGGATTGAGCCCCGCATCAGGCTCCTTGCTCAGTGGGAAGTCTGCTTCTCGCTCTCCCTGTGCCTCTCCCCACCTCCCTGCTGCTTATGCTCATTCTCTCTCTCTCTGTCTCAAATAAATAAATAAAATCTTTAAAAATAAAATAAAATAATAACCCTATTAACTAGGTCTGTGAAATCATATTCTCTAATATTTACCTGATGGAGTATTGCAGCAAGAATAGACTGAAGCAATTTGCTGCTGCAGGGCTCTAGTCCACCCATCCGATCTTATAAGCATTCTGTTGAACATGTATTAGGCTATGATGTAGAAAACTCATCCAGAAGTTCTGATGTGATTATTTTTAGGGCTTCCATAACTTTTCATATCTTTCTATATGCTCTCTTCTTCTTTTTTTTTTTTTTTCCAGTTGAAGAGTAGTTGACACACAGTGTTACATTAGTTTCAGGTGTATAACCTAGTGATTCAACAATTCTATAGATTATGCTATGCTGACCACAAGTGTAGCTACCATCTGTCATCATACATTGTTGTTACAATACCTTTGAGTATATTCCGTATGCTGTGCCTGTCATCTCCATGACTTATTCATTCCATAACTGGAAGCCTGTACCTCCCACTTCCCTTCACCCAATCCCCCCCCCCCCGGCAATCATGAGTTTATTTTCAGTATTTATGGATTTGTTTCTGCTTTTTGTTTGTTCGTTCATTTTGGTGTGTTTTTTTTTTTTAGATTCCTCATATAAGTAAAATCATATTGTGTTTGTCCTTCTCAGTCTGACCTCACTCATTTTAGCATAATATCTTCTAGGTCCATCCATGTTGTCACATATGGCAAGATTGCATTCTTCTTTATGGCTAAGTAATGTTCCAGTGTGTGTGTTCATGTGCGCATGCGTGTACATTCATACATACACTTATGCCACATCTTCTTTATCCATTCATTTATTGGTGGACACTTGGGTTGCTTCCATATTGTAGCTACTGTAGATAATGCTACTGTAAATAAGCATACAGTTTCATGTATCTTTTCAAATTAGTGTTTTAATTTCCTTTGAGTGAATACTCAGTAGTGGAGTTACTGAATTGTATGGTATTTCTATTTTTAATTTTTTTGACCAACATCTATAGTGTTTTCCATAGTGGCTCCTCCCTGTATATTCCCATCAACAGAGCATGTGGGTTTCTTTTACTCCACGTCCTTACTAACACTTATTATTTCTTGCCTTTTTGATACTAGCCATTCTGACAGGTGTAAAGTGATATTGTGGTTTTGATTTGCATTTCCATGATGATGAGTGATGTTGAGCATCTTTTCATGGGTCTGCAGGCCATCTGCATGTCTTCCGTTGCTCTATATGCTCTATAGTCCAGTGGTACCTGAATGTAACCACTTAAAGGAAAAATATGTTCAAAATATGATGATTAGACAGCCCTAATCATTAAGCCCTAGACAATTTGAAGAGTCAGTAGAATAGCACATACTGAACTTCAAAGAAATAATTTATACACACACACATGTTACAATATCCCTTTCCTTCTTCCTCCAGCCAGAGATTTTCTGGTTAAAGATTTTATTTATTTTTTTGACAGAGAGAGACATAGCGACAGCAGGAACACAAGCAGGGGGAGTGGGAGAGGGAGAAGCAGGCTTCCCGCAGAGCAGGGAGCCCAATGTGGGACTCGATCCCAGGACCCTGGGATCATGACCTGAGCCGAAGGCAGATGCTTAACGACTGAGCCACCCAGGCGCCCCCAAAGATTTTCTAATTTATTGATTTTTTGGAAGGAACAATATTGACACTCTTCTCCTCAAAGTCACCTTGTCTGCCCTGTTTTTAATAGAATTCAGAGACCATTAGTTTTCACCATCTTATTAAAAATAAAAAAAATGTTTTTTAAATGTTTTAGTGTGTGGTCTGTGATCCAAATCAATAAATATTAATTTGGCTGTTTATTTGAGCAATAAATATATATGTGAGGTACTCTATAGGGCTCAGTAGGTACCAATTCAATAGTCTTAAAAACTACCTACTTGTACCATGGCATTTTCTGCATTTAGTAGTATTACCAAATATTCTAGTATCGGTAAGATACATGGTTCTAAGTAAAAAAGAAAGAAACCATCTGTTATGTTTATGCAGCATGGATACCATGGGTATCACAAAGAAATATAATTCAAACACTATACTAACTAATTGGGTAGCTAAGAAAAGAGAATGTGGAAAAATACACAATAAAATATTTGATTTTAAAGTTCCTTGCATATAGACACAGTTATGGCTATTAAAACAAATCATGGCTTTGTTTGGAGCTACAAGATAAAAAATAATCTATTTGCCTCTTCTTCGTTCATTTCATTTGAAACCAGGCAGAGAAGGAGAGCCCATTCTTAGCATCATACCGTGGACAGCATTTGGGTTTGCCTTCTTTTCTGGCATTCCTTGATCTTCTTTTCCCCCCGAATCAGTCAGTTAACTGCATAGTGGCCGTTTTTCTCCCCCCATCCATTTAAGGTCAACTGTTTTCTAAAATCCTTCATCATGTATATTTAATGGTCCTTTGAGAACTGCAGTGTTAAAGAAACTTATTCATAATATATACTTCATCACGTATTTGAAAAATTAAGATTTTATTTTTCTAGAATAAGAGATGATTTTTCTAAACATTTTTGTCAGGTATCAATACACTAAAAATGATATTGGGTAATGAGGGAAGTTATGGCCCAAATTAATTAAACATAAGGGGTGTGTGTGTGTGTGTGTGTGTGTGTGTGTGTGTGTATGTGAGTGTGTGTGTCTGTAGGGAGTTTGGTAGGTTGGAAGTACAGGGAGCAGGAAGGGAAAGATTATAGGGCCCACAGAGACTTACCTTCCTGTTTTCATCATTCTCCATCTGTTAAAAATATACCCAACTACACTTTAAGGCTTAGAGCATTATCCAGCTCAAATTCCTGGGCCCGTTGTTTTTTGTTTTTTGTTTCTGTTTTATTTATTTATTTTTGTAAGCAGAGGTGCCTATAAATATTTTTATCACCAGCTTTTTACAAGAACTAGAACAATACTCACCCAAACTGGACAGTTCTCATGCTTCTGTCATATCTCAATCTTAAGGCAACCCAATCCTTCTTACCAGTATGTGCTAATTTTAACCCCATCTCTGATTCTCCTCCTCTCATTCCATCCTTTCTCAGCCTGAAGTCTTGAAATGCATGTTTTATATTTTCTGGCACTTCTGACATTTAAGTTTGTATTTAATGATTTCTTGCCACAATTTTCAGTATCTGACATCTTGGAACACTATCATTATCTTATTTCTACCTCTAGTTATAATGTTTCTGACAAGAGTGAATCATTACAGTGGAGCCTCTTAATAGGGGCATTACTGTAGCAATAAAAGATGTAAATCGCAGTTGCAAACACCCTAGAAGAGCAATCATGAAACAGTGATCAATGATTAGATGAACTGCACATATAATTACATACATATAAGGTCAGATGAATCACTTGAGCTGAAAAGGACAGGAAAGGTTTAAGAGGGAGAATTGGAATATTTTAGAGAAATACAATTTGAAGAGGGAGCAGGTAAAGTCGTGAAAGTATTACAAGTGGCGCAGGTTGAACAAAAGTATAAAAAAAAGAAAACATGCACATTTAAAGAATAAAAGTATTAGTAAACAATACTTACAATACCTGCATTGTTACTGACCCATCCCTAGTAGAGCATGCTATGCTGTTTTTGGGATTTTGTCCCTTTTCTTTGATGGGGGTGGATTTGCATGAAATATAAACTTTTCTCTAATGCTCTATATAACTGATTAATAAGGCAGATCCTAGATATATCTCTTAAACTCGAGGCTTTTATACAAAATCTTAAACATTTCCTGTTGGATATTCTAAAAGGGCTACAACTGTAACACATCTAAAAATGCCATGTTTCAAACTTTCCTCAAAATATGCATTTTTGTCATCTTTCCCAATTTAAATTGAAATAGCAACATTCAACCAGTGACAGAAACTTGAAACACAAAATTGTTTTGTACATTTCCTTGTTTCTCAGTGTTTAGACCTAATCATTACATTCTTTTGTTTTTATCAAGCATCTCCCTTGCATGTGTCCCTTCCTCTCTGTGCCCTTGTTTCATTCTTAACTTCTTGGCATTGCTTGCCCAAATTGTCTTGAGAGCTTCTTACCAGATCTAGTGACCTCATGTTGTCATCAGATCCAACTCATTTTTTACCCACTGCTGAAGTAGTTGCTCTAAATTCAAATCTGATTTTGTTGCCTTTTTTTGGCTATAAACTTGACCATTCATGAAAACAGTGATCAGCTCTGCTATATTCATATTAGTAATAGCATGCATTATTAATAATAGCATGCATTATTAATAATAGCAATAATCCATGGGGCCAACCCCCACCTTTCCAGTAATCTCTTTAAGCTTCTTGTGCATTTTGTTAAGATTATTCTAATAACATAGTCTATAATTTCATTTATCTGGAAAACACTGGATCATGAATTTTTCACTTACATTACCACAAAATATATGAAAAGGATACCACTCTGTTCTTTATTTCTTTTAAGAATTCATTTAACTTATTTTATTTGAGAGAGGGAGAGAGAGAGAATCTGAAGCAGACTCCTTGCTGAGTGCAAAGCCCTATGCTGGGCTTGCTCTCAAGACCCTGAGATCATGACCTGAGGTGAAATCTAGAGTCAAATGCTTAACGGACGGAGCCACCCAGGTGCCCCACCATTCTGTGCTTTAAATCTCTTCTCCTTTTCTTCTTTCTCTTCCTTCATCTTTATGGCAGTTATTACTTTACCAAAAATTAGCAAACTGGTAGCCCCCAGGCAGAAATTGATGCCTAATAAATATATTTAAAAGTATTGGGCTATAGTTAAAAATCATAAGATTGTAAATTAAAATCTTGATTTCTAGCTGATCTTGAAAAAAATTGGAACACTAGAATACTGTATCCACTTTCCTATAAGATAATGCTTATCTGAAGCTAAGGGACTATTGTCCCTTTTAGACAGTCTGAACCTCATTTTAACCATACAGCTTAATTCTGCCACTCCATACCCAGTCCCTTTTGGCATTTGGGTTGGAGACTCCCACTCTACCATGGACCAAAGAGAAACATACTGCTTGTCTTATCTTGCCAATATGGGATGGAAACAATTCTAGTGAACTCGGTTTTTCAACCTTATAGCACTCTCAGTGTCTACTATGGTACTGGTCATATTGTGAATGTTCAATAAATGCATTTTGGTACAACTGAATGATACATACAAATGAGGTACAACAAAATCTTTGCAAGCTGCCTGGAAGAATGCGTTTTTTTTTCTCAACTTGATCAAATGTCTTCCTCATTTAATTGGTTTAGTTAAGCATGTGCATGATGGTTTTCCTGTTTATCCTGCCTCGCTTGGCTTTAGTTGAATGTTCCTAGAGGTCAGGATTCATATATTTTAATGTCCTTTGTGCCATGTCTGGTGTCAAAAAAGTGCTCTGGTAGGCATTATTGTTAAATAATCCTAATAAACACACGTAGAAACTATTTCTGCATCCTTTTATTTCAATAGTAACTTATTAAATATGTAGGTAACATAATAGCCTTATTGGCAATAATAAACCTTTCAAAACATTAATTTAAAGTCATATCAAGTTGAGTCTCAACCAGAACTATACTAATGTCTATAATTAGGGTCAGTGTAAATCAAGGGGTCTCCTGAAGCTGCTAGAAAGAATGAATCTCCCAGATGCAACAGATGATAACTTTAAAGGCTATGCTAAGGGGGATTTTCCCGAGACTTCTGATGTCCCTTGACTAAGTTACACGTACCATCAACAAGTCAATTTGCAGCATCAGTGACCTGCGCACAGCTCTCTAAATTCAGAGAAGGCTCAGCAGCTTGGGCCCCTGAAAAGGTATTTGGAAAGTTTCCCAGTTTGTGCGCTGCATAAGCTGGAGGCAGTATAGTGATAATTAATAAAGTGCCAGACTGGATAATTGTAGGAACTGTAAAAGATACTCCAGTGTTGTTACCGGAGGCACAGACACAACTGTGAACGTGTGAAGTTAATTTGTGTGAGGAACGTCACGTCACGTGAGAGTGGATGAGGACTAGGGAGGTGAGATGTTCTTTAAATAATTCAGATGGGGAAGTGCTCTTCCAAAACATAAAGAAAGGAACTCCTGCTGGTGGGATACTGCAGGGTTTATTAAAGGAGTTTCTCCTATATTCTTTTGTTATGTGTGCTCATCTTCTTGACCAATTTTTAAATAACAGTAAACCTCCCCTTACTGTGTTAAAATACCCCCCTTGATAGTGTAATGTTGAGAGACATGAGACCTTATTTTCTCATCATCACCCAAATTCTGTGCAGACTAGGGGGCGCCTGAGTGGCTCAGTCAGTTAAGCATCTGCCTCTTGATTTCAGCTCAGGTCATGATCTCAGGGTCCTGAGACTAAGCCCTGCATCCAGCTCCATGCTCAATAGAGAGCCTGCTTGAGGATTCTCTCCTTCTCCCTCTGCCCCTCACTGGCCCCATCCCTGCTCACTTTCTCTCTCTCTCTAAAATAAAAATAAATATTTAAAAAAAAATTCTGTGCAGACCAACTGCCATTGGGTTTCCATACACAATAAGCTAATGACAGAAAAAGGAAGAATAAGGATGAGGGTAGCTATGTCAATATTTATCATGAGAAGGGTTAGAACTATTGAGAACTACAAAATTATAAGCAGTTTACAGCGCTGATGATAGATGAATGGTAGCTCTGTTGTTATCATTGCTTGTTATTTCCATTATTATTGAAATGGACTTTTAAAAAATTAAAACTAAAATCTTTGAGATGAATTACTGCCAATGATTATTCTGACCTTCTCCTAAAGTGCCTTATACAAAAGCTGTATAAGATAGATGTATGTAGGCAAAACCTCCAAATCTTAGCATTGCCATATAACAGTATTTTCTTCCAGATCACTCCATTCTCTTGCCTTTCTGGCTCAGAGATTAACTGTGTTATTCCAGTACAATTTTCTGACACCACATGGGTATCCTACAAGTCTATTCAATTCTAACTAACCAGAATTAGTATAGACCCTCCAGGTTAAGGACTCAGTGACTGCCCCTGTTCAGATGCCACCTGCATGTCCCAAGTCTCCAGGCTACCTGCATCTCAGTCTAACTCGGCTATACATTTGGTGGTTCCCACAATCTTCCTTCAGGTTTGATAATTTGCTAGAAAGGTACAGAAAGTGTATACTTAGGAATACTGGCTTATTTTAGAAGCTACAAATGAAGAGCCAGATGAACTGGTAAATGGGGCAAGTCCAGAAGGGTCCAAGCATATTCTCTGTCTCTGTGGAGTTGGGAGGTGCCACCCTCCTGGTATGTCGGTATGTTTACTAACCAGGAAGTACCTCCAAACTTCATCATTCACAGATTTTTATTGAGGTCTCATTACGTAAGTGTGATTGACTACATCATTGACCATGTGACTGAACTCCATCTTCCATCCCTCCATCTGCCCTGACCTCCAGTTATGGTGGGGAAAGTTCTAATTCTTTAATCAGGTGGTTGATTCCTTTGGTGGGTAGCCCCCTTACAGAAGCTGTCTAACTACCCTCCCCCACCTCTACCCCATGAGTCATCTCACTGGCATAAACCAAATATGGTCAAAGGGAACTAACTTAATTAATTAATAACAAATGACACTCCTATCACTCAGAAAATTCCAAGCATTTTAGGAGCTTTATGCAAGGAATCAGAGAAAAAGACTAAATACATTTTTTTTTATTATACCACACAAGCTTCCTTCAAATATTAGTCTGAGTTTCTTGTTTTCTTGGGGGTTTCTAAGTATAAAAACCCTTACTTCACCCTTTTTCATTGTTCACAGACAACAGTCTTACAGAAATTGGCCTGGTGTAAGGTGTATGAAATTATTTACATATGTATTTCTCTCCAAAACCCATACAAACTAGTTTGCCTATAATGCATATACAGTCCATTTTATCTTTTGTTTGTATTTTGTAGGCTTTTGATGCATTAACTCAACTTGTTTGCCTTCCTTTAGATCTGAAATTAAATACAATCTTTATTTCAAATAAAATTATTTCTCCACTCTCAATGTATTTCTCTTTCACTTTATTTTCAATTCTTTCTGACATTAGGTCTATTCAATGATAGAATTATAGGATCAAAATTAAGCAGGTACAGTATAGTTATAATCAAGTATAATCAGTTATTTGTGTTTTAATTAATTTTACTATGGGAGTATCCTCTAAAGAGACTCTGTCTTTAAGTATCTTCTTTTAACTACAAGTATGCAACCTATAAGAAAACAAAAGTACAAAGACAAAAAATTATGACATCACAGCATGTTACTGTTTCTTTTTTTAATTTAATTCAACATGCAAATATAAAAGAATTTTGCTTACCAAAAGTTGTGATTTTTTGCCTTTCTTTTCTTTTAATGAAAATATTAACATAGTCTTTAAATGATAACATGTAAAAAAGATATGCTAGCAAATTTTCTTTTTAAGGAAATGTCTAGTATAGCCTCTAAGTTTTTATATCCATTTGAATAATCATACATACATATATACATGTATGTGCATATTTATAATAAGAATGAAAATGCCTATACCACTCACTGTGTTGTGATGAGAACTGAGATCTTTTTAAATATCTACATACCCAAATGCATATTAATGTCTCTGTTATTAAGCTTTTCACTGCTTTTATAACTGCCTTTTTTTTTTTTAATTTCTAGGTAACCTTCAAAGCATCAAAACATTCAGTTTCACCAGATTTAAAATATGTTCTTCTGGCGTATGATGTCAAACAGGTAAAGTAGTGATCTTCTTTGAAAAAACTTTTCTTTGTGATGCATTCAGGTAACAAGTCACAGTTTTACTTGGTCATCTACTCACCTAGAAAAAAATTGGCATTTCCAATAGCTGCAGGGGGATACTGGTAACCAATATTGCATGAGAGAGGTTTGGAGAAAGTATCCTGTCTTCCATACCTGACTAGCAAATACCTAGCGCAGTCTACTAGGTGTGTGTGCTAGTCCTAGTCCATCTCGTTTAGAGGCAGGTGTGGCAGGTGTTTAGCAAATCTGACAAATGGGGGCTTTTGCCATTTTCATTTTCACGACAGCCTTAATACAATGTGAGTGTTTCTTTTATGTATAGATGAAGGAGTTTCCTGATGGCTCTGCCCTGACCCGCAGTGTGTATAATGGCAAGGGACTGGTGAAAACACTGATTCAGGTTATGGACAGTGGATTCTTTGGTGGTATTTGAGCATAAGCCTTGTGGTTATAGAAAATTCTGAAAGTGGGTCAAACCAAGGAATCAGTTCTGAACAAATAAAACGTTCTAATTGCAATTAACATTTCATTATTCCGTGTCAGCTCTACAGCACACAATTAGAGCAATATGTATGGTTGTTGAGTGTTTTGTATTTAGATAGAATTTGCACTGTTAAGAAGCAAAGTAAATGTTGAAAGGCAGTTCAGCAGATGAGTTTCTGTGGAAAACAAATGATTGGAAATCATTCAAGAAATTTTTATGTGCTTTAAAACAATAAAAATTTATAGACTTAAGGCAGGAGGCTCATATAATGCATTGAAAGGCTTTGAGCACATGAAATTTCACAGCTCAGAGGACCTTCTAAATAATGACTTTAGTCTTTTGGAGTATACATGTGCTATATTTTTAGACATATTTATATATTTTTATTTAAAATAATTCACACTGCAAAAAACAGGGAGATTATAATGGAAGACATCTTTTCTTATTATAAATCTCAGCCTTTTTACTTTAATTTTGCTCTGTAATATCTCTATCCATTGAGATTATGAAAAGCACATATAATAGCAAGAAAAATACTTGATTTATAAACAAAATATTATAATTTCTCAGTTTTTAAATAATATTATTTACCTGAAGATTTTTAATTTACTATAAATATGTATTAAACTGATAATGAACTTCAGAAAAATCATGTTTCAGTAGCCACAATAATCAAGACTATGTGGAATGAGCAGAGGGATAGACATAAGGATCAATGAAACAAAGTAGAGAAGTAGGAAACAGACCCATACAAATATGCCTAACTGATTTTTGACAAAAGTGTAAAAGTAATTCAGTGGAAGAAAAAATACACTTATATAAGCCTGGCACTATATAAAAACTCAGAATGAATTATGGGTTTAAATGTAAAATGTAAATTTATAAAACTTTCAGAAAACCCAAAACA
The DNA here is from genome assembly GCF_002201575.2 of Neomonachus schauinslandi. NCBI lineage: Eukaryota > Metazoa > Chordata > Mammalia > Carnivora > Phocidae > Neomonachus > Neomonachus schauinslandi. The sequence goes on along the minus strand of NC_058405.1, from coordinate 95,625,352 downwards.
TAGCAGAAAATCAATGGTATGTAGGAATAGGAAAAGAGTTCTCAAACTATATATCAAAGTCACAGTATAGACAAGGAAAAACTATTGGCCTGTAAAAGACCTTGCTATGAGGATGAAAATCCACCCTACAGTCTGGGAGAAAGTATTTGCTATTCCCATATTCAGCAAAGGACTAATATCTAGAATGTATAGAAAAACTCTCAAAACTCAAGTCACAAAAAACAAAACAAGTATACCATCAGAAAATGGGCAAAGACATGAGACATTTCATTGAAGAGAAAGATCTCAAATGAAGCTCCTGAAGATATGTTCAACATCATTAGCCATTCAGTAAATACAAATTGAAACAACAGTGGCATATGACTACATACGGATCAAAATGGCAAAAAAAAAAAAAAAAAATAGTGATTACACCAAACCATAGCAAGCACCAGGAAGCTGGATCATTCATACATTGATGTTGGGCATGTGTAATGGTTCTGCTACTCTGGGATATGATGTATAAAATTAGGATAGCATTGGATATTTCAGCAAAATACATGAAGTTTATCAAAAAATACAGTGAACACCAGAAACATATACCTATGGGCCAATCTTAATATTCTGTCTCTTATTTTTGCCTTTTCTTCAGGAAAAATAAAGATACTCTATGACATCAATCTCTGGAAATGAGAGGAAGCTATTAGTTTAAGAAGTAAAAAATAATCAAACTAAATTTCACATCTTATACTATTTCGTTCATGTTTTTTTCTTTTTATTTATTCATCATGTATCAGGTAGACATAATGCATGGTGTGTGTGTGTGTGTGTGTGTGTGTGTGTGTGCGGGCGCGCACATATCTACTTCAAGAAACACACCATCAGATAGAGGCAAGATGACACAAACACTTATATCCCGCTATACACAGCATTGTGTGAGGTGTTACAGGAGTGTATTAAAGAATAGAGAATATTTCCATTCAGATAATCATGTTGGGAAAGGCAGCATATGATGAGATTTGAAGAGCAGACAGGTAAAGATGAATAGAAAAGCATTCCAGGTGGGCCGATAACACGGGGTTTCATGGAAGGAGCATTAAGTCTTTGAGGAACAGCACTTAGTTCAGACTATCTAGCTCACTGGTAAATAACTGATAAAAATAAACCGATATACCTAGTGGAGCTCAGATTACAGAAGAACTTGAATTCCATTTTATTCTTTATAGTTTGTACTGAGATAGCCATTTGGGATCTTTGATGGTTTTAGAGTAGTTAAATGCCATTTCTACTCTCTGTTTCTGTCTGTATGTGTTTGTGTGTGCGTGTGCATGTGCATAATGCCCACTAACAAAGATGGGAAAAAACAGTCATACAAAATCCAACCACCTAAACACATCCACTAAAATTATCTTTGGTGTGTTTTGTTCCTTTTCACTTTTATGTGTAAAAGTGGGGAAATGGGAATTATCATATATTAAACATTATTTTAGGCAGGCATTATTATCCTGATTTCAGAGAGAAGAAAAGTTAATTTCAGAAAAGCTGAAAAATGTGGGATTTGATGATTTAGAAATTTATCCAAGATTTTTCAGTTAGGAAGTGATAGCCACACACTAACAAATTCTTATACAATATTTTGTCTTTATTTTCATTATAAGGCAGATGAGCTGAACCAGAGAAGTATAATCAAAGGCTAGATTCCAGCAATTCACAGAGTCTCCTTATTGTTGGACCTTAGGTGTCTTCATGTTTGAAAATATTTTGAAAATATTTTTAGTATATTCCCTTTTTCCTGAATTTAATATTTCTATAGGACACATTTACATAACTGGAATTTCTGAATGAAACTATATAACATTGTTTAATTGAACTGAAACTGAAATTCATTATAGTTAACACCAAATAAGCTGCCATAAAGTGTACAATTCAGTGGCATTTAGTACATTCACAATGCTGTGCAGCTACCACCTCTATCTAGTTCCAAAACATTTTTATCAATGAAAAAGATAACCCCATACCTATTAATCAGTCAGTCCTCATTCTCCCCTACCATACCTTCTGGTAACCACCAATCTGATTTCCATCTCTATGGGTTTACTGAGGTCTCATTACGTAAGTGTGATTGACTACATCATTGGCCATGTGACTGAACTCCATATGTAAATATGTAAATAGAATCATATGACATGTGATCTTTTTTCTGGCGTTTTTCACTTACCATAGTGTTTAGAGGTTTATCCACATTGTAGTATGGGTCAGCACTTCATTAATTTTTTATGGTTAAATAATATCCCTTTGTATGTATATATTACAGTTTGTTTGTTCACTTATCCTTTGAAGAATATTTGCTTTATCCCCAACTTTTGGGTATTCTGAATAGTGAGGCTGTAAACATCTGTACACAAGAATTTCCTGAGTACCTATTTTCATTTTGTAGTATATTTTGAGGTGTGGAATTGCTGAGTAATATGCTAATCCTGTGTTTAACTTTTTGAGGAACCACCCAACTGCTTTCCAAAAGTGGCTGCACCATTTTATATTCCCGCCAACAATGGATGAGTTCTGATTTCTCTGTATTCTCACTAACAGTTGTTATTTTCCGTTTTTCTTATTATGAACTATCCTAGTATGTATGAATTGGTATCTCATTGTGGTTTTGGTGTATACCTCCCTATTGACTAATGATGTTGAACATATTTTCATATGCTTGTTGGTCTTTTGTATTTCTTCTTTGGAGGAATGCCTACTGAATTCCTTTGCCTATTTCTTTTTTCTTTTTGTAGTTGTGTTTAAGAGTTCCTTACATATTCTGAACAGTAGACTCTTATATAGGACTCAAATATTTTCTCTCACTCAATAGATTGTCTTTTCACTTTCTTGATAATGTCCTTTGATATGTAAATTTGAAAAAGTTCTGATTAAGTGTAATTTATCTACACACATGCTTTAGGTGTCATAGTTAAGAATCCATTTGCAAACTCAGGGTCATAAAGTTTTACCCCAATGATTTTTTTCTGAAAGTGTTATGCTTTTAGTTCTTATATTTAGGTTATTGATTTGTTTTGAATTAATTTTTGTATAGGGTGAGATAGGGGGTCCAAGTATAGCACAATATATAGGCTCGTGCTATATATTGAAACACTTCTTTCCAAACAGTTATGTTGGTTTATAACTGCCATTAGGCAATGTGTGGCTTGTTATATTACCATCTTTACCAACATAAAACTATATTTTAAAGAAAAACTTATTAACTTGATTATCTACTAATCAAATACATGCACACATTCTCTCTCTCTCTCTCTCTCACACACACACACACACTGTCAGTATTAGTTTTATATTACTATGCAGTAAATTGCCTCAAACTTAGTGACTTTTAAAAAAAGCATTTATTGTGCTCAGTTTCTGTGTAATGGAATTTGGAATTGGCTTGGCTGGGTGGTTCTGGCTCAGGATTTCTCATGAAGTTGCAGTCAGCTATCAGCTGGGGATGCAGCCATCCAACAGCTTAACTGAGGTTGAAGAATACACTCCCAAGGTCCATCATTCACATGGATGGCAAATTGGTGCTAACTGTTGGCATGAGGCTTCAGGTTTGTCCCTGATGATCTTTCTGAAATGCTGCTGAGTGTCCTTATAACATGGTACCTGGATTTCCCCAGAATGAGTAATACAAAAGATAAAGGCAGAAACTTAAATGCCTCATATGATCCTTCATTAGAAGTTACCTGTTAGGGGCACGTGAGTGGGTCAGTCAGTTAAGTGTCTGACTCTTGATTTCTGCTCATGTCATGCTTTCAGGGTCATAAGACAGAGCCCTCTGTCAGGCTCTGTGCTGGGCATGAAGCCTGCTTAAGATTCTCTCTCTCCCTTTCCCTACCCCACTCCATCCCCCTCTCCTTGTGCTAACTCTCTTAAAAAAAAAAAAAGTTACCTGTTACTTTCACAGAACTTTTTTAAATTCAATTTATTTTTTAAATATTTATTTATTTATTTGAGGGAGGAGGGGCAGAAGGAGAGGGAGAGAGAGAATCTGAAGCAGAGTCCACACTAAGCATGAAGCCTGAGTTGGGGCTCTATCTCATGATCCTGAGATCAAGACCAGAGCCTAAAACCAAGAGTCAGATACAACTGACTACGCCACCCGATGTGCCCCTTAATTCAATTTATTTAAGCAACAAAAACAAAAAATAAAAACAGTTCACGCATTTCTCACACTTCCCAACCCCATCTCTAGCAAATACTAATATATTCTCTGTATCTGAGCTTAGTTTTTAATTAATTTTTTAATATTCTACGTATAAGAGAGAGCATATGGAATTTGTCTTTCTCTTATTTAACTTAGAATAATGCCCTCAAGGCCCATCCATGTTGTTACAAATGGAAAGATTTAATTGTTTTTATGGTTTGATTAACATTCCCAGCACATATTTTCAGACTTACTAGTTTTATTGTGAATAATGTATTTATATATAAAATTCCTTTATCTTTTGTAGTCTTTGTATATTTTTTGAAACATACATTTGTGTAATTCAATTATTTTATTATCTTTTTTTAAACATTAACACCTATTTTTTGGATTTAATTTTTTTTTTCTTAAGAGAAAGTTTGAATTATGTGATAAAATTCATCTTTTACTTTGCTGTGTTTTCTTTGGTCTCTAGGCTTAGAAACATTTCCACCAGTATGGAAATATATCATTGTACTTTTTCCCCTTTTTTGTAGGTTTTTATCCATATATATTTATTTCATTTTATTTTCAACTGTTTATGGTGGTGATTAAAACCAATCTTCCTAAAAGATGATAATAATGGGAAATACCTACCTTTTATATGCGTGAACAAAATAATGGTCACCTGGGAAGACCACAAAGGAATATTTTTGATGAATATTTTGATGCTGCCACACGGCACAGTTGAAAGATATAACCTGACTCACGGGTACCCACGTGTCCTCAGCCTCTGTTTCCCCATTGCTGTAATGAAGAGGAAGAAAATATAAATACTTCTTAAACTTACTATCCTGAATAATTGTCTGATATAAAGGGAAAGTCATGTGATAGTAATTCTGCCTTAAGGATTCTGTTAGAGAGCAATGTAAAGGATCTAGCACTATTTTTTGTTTTTGTTTATATTTTGGTGTCAGGGTAGCTTGCTTGAGAGTGCTGATTTAGCCTCCTCTCCCTGACAGTGTCCTCAATCTGAGTCAAATGTCAATTTAGCATAGGACAAATTTAGAAGGTTTTTTTTTTTTTTTTAATAGGTCAACAGTTGAATCCTATGTGTTACCTGTGGGCTTCCATTATTGAAACATGAATCTGTAGGTTACCCAGTGTTGAAATGCTTTATTCAGAGCTTGACTTGACACAGTCTTTGTGTCTGAAGTATGAAGAGTATGATTCTTTTTTCTTAGCCTTTTTCATGTTAACTAAACTATTTTGACAAATACTTCAGTGATCGGCAATTATAGTGTCCAAAGTCATAAAGCAAGTATGATTACTAACATAGGTTTATGGACAGTTTTTAAAAATTCTGTATCAATATCTTCATTATAAATAAGTAGTGTAAAATATAAATCAGCAATTTTTTTTAAAGATTTTATTTATTTATTTGACAGAGAGAGACACAGCGAGAGAGGGAACACAAGCAGGGGGAGTGGGAGAGGGAGAAACAGGCTTCCCGCCGAGCAGGGAGCCCGAAGCGGGGCTCGATCCCAGGACCCTGGAATCATGACCTGAGCCGAAGGCAGGCGCTTAACGACTGAGCCACCCAGGCACCCCTAAACCAGCAATTTTCCATACTTTGCAGAGAACCCCCCAAAATATTAATTTCTGTATTAATATCAATTTTTATTAAACTTGGGCTCAATCTTTTCTCTTGACTATTAATTAATTCTAATATGGTAATATAAAGACTATTTCCTCCATGTATATTTTTTTACTCTCTAATATCAAAAGTTAATTTCAACAAAGTGAGAAGTCACTTTTCTTTTTCTGGTCAAATTAATATTTCTCATTGTTTGTGCCTATAGCATGTTTTTTTTTTTAAGATTTTTTATTTATTTGAGGGAGAGGGAGTGAGAGCACAAGCAGGGGGAATGGCAGAGGGAGAGGGAGAAGGAGAAGGGAGAACCCCAATGTGGGGCTCGATCCTAGGCCCCAGGATCATGACCTGAGCTGAAGGCAGACACTTAATCAGCTGAGCCATCCAGGCTCCCTGGGCCTATAGCACAGTTCTTTGCTCATTCTTCTGTTCTACAGAATTTGAGAATGTTTTATGCTTGTAGTAGGAATCTATTGACATGTAAAGATGAATGCTTTTTGACTCTAAGAATCTTACAGTGTGGTAAAGGCTCTAAGAAACATTTCAGTAACTGTATTATAAGGGGGATAAAGATAAGTAAGTGGGAGGAAAAAGGAAGAAAATGTCATTATGATTGGAAGCGAAGATGGTCCCCCTATCAGGAGATAGATTATAGAGTACAATATGTTAATCTTCATGTATCGAATCAACATGTTGTAGTCTGTAAATTTGCACAATGTTAGATGTCAAATATATTCTAAAAAATAATAAATAAGGACTCCTGCAATGGAGGGATGATGTGCTTACATGGTCTCTTGTTTGTGAGAATACCAGGCTCCTAGCATGTTTTCATTCAATCACTCTTATTCTTTTTTGGCAGTTTTCCAAACTCAGGATGAACTGATCTTTTTAAAAAGAAAATCTGATTCAAGTGCCTGGGTGGTTCAGTCAGTCAAGCATCCGAATGTTGGTTTTGGCTCAGGTCATGATCTCAGGGTCGTGGGATTGAGCCCTGTATCAGGCTTTTGCTGGACGTGGAGTGTGCTTAAGATTCTCTCTCTCTTCCTCTGCCCCTCCTGGCCCCTCCCTCTTTAAAAAAAAAATCTGATTGTCATTCTTCTTAAAATTTTCCCCAGACTTCTTTGGGAAAAAGAAGTCATTAGATAGCCTACAAGGCCCTGTCTGCCTTTCCTGCCTCACCTCTCACAACTTGCCCCTTGCTTTCAGCACTTCCAGGATTTCCTACCATACCTCAAAACACTGCTTTCCCTCCCTCTTCTACCTGGAATAAACTACCCCATGTTCTCTCCTTCATATCAGTAACTTTTACTTATTCTTTAGATGACAACTCAGTCATACTTTTTCATCATCAAGCTGTTCTAGACTTCTCAGACTTGGTCAAATTCTCTCATCATTAGATTCATGGTGTGCTACCTCTGCTTTGTAGAATTTATCACAGCTGTAATTGTATTAAACACAATGCCTAGCACAGTGTTGCTGAAAAAATAATTTAAAATTTAATGTGTGAATTAATGAACCAGAACCTCTAGCAAATGTTTCCTTAAAGTGCTAGGTGAAGGTAAGTGGCCCATCTCCATTCTTTCATGGCATCTGGTTTATACTTACATCTTCATATTTCTGTCATTATATTGAGAACATTGTTTTATGAGTGCATCCCCTTCACTAAACTATAAGACCCTTAAAGTCAAGAATTTTTCTTCACTTATTTCAATGCCCATAGAATTTTCTGCCGTGAATGGCACATAGGAAACAGTCAATGTTTGTAGAACTAAAACAATGATTCTCAGTCTTGGCTGCACATCAAAATCACCTGGAGAATTTTATTTATTTATTTATTTATTTATTTATTTATTTATTTATTTATTTATTTATTTA
>NC_058405.1:95611129-95617666 GCF_002201575.2 Neomonachus schauinslandi | reverse complement strand
TTATTTATTTATTTATTTATTTATTTATTTATTTATTTATTTATTTAGAGAGTGAGAGTGCACTCGGGGTGGGGAGGAGCAAAGGGAGAGGGAGAGAGAGAATCTTAAGCAGGCTCCATGCATAGCACAGAGCCCGATGCAGGTTGTACATGGGGCTCATTGTGGAGTTTGATCTCATAACCCTTAGATCATGACCTGAGCTGAAATGAAGAGTCAGATGCTTAACCCACTGAGCCACCCAGATACCCCCTGGAGACACCCTTATTCCTTAAAATTTTTCTTTATAGTAGTTGCTGTTATTTTATTGGTGGAAATAGACAAAGGAGCTCCCCAAGGTTGTCTAATGTATGACTCAAGATTGAATTTTTTTTTTTTTTTGGAATAGTACTTCTTAATATTGGTCCTGAAATAGCAGCCTCAGGGATCACCTGGGAACTACTAGCCATTCAAATTCTTGGGCCCTATAAAGACCCAACCAAAACAGAAAGTTTGAAGTTGGTCCCATAATCTGTGGTTTAACAAGCCATTTAGGTAATTCTGATGTATGCTCAAGATTGAGAACCATATGTTGAGAGGAACTGATTTTTTTTAAAAAAGATTTATTTATTTATTTGAGAGAGAGGGGCAGGGAAGGCAGAGGGAGAAATAGAATCCTCAAGCAGACTCTGCGCTGAGCACATAGCCCCATGAGGGGCTCTATCTCACAACCCTGAGATCATGACCTGAGCCGAAACCAAGAGTCAGACATTTAACCAACTGAGTCACCCAGAGAGAAACTGATTCCTTAAAATCAAAGAGCTTTACCTGGGAAAAGACCTAAGCAGCCATAAATTAGCCATATACATGAGAGTGATTTAGAAAAGAATATCATTTAAGAGAGATGACGTACCATTTTTTTTCTGTAGTATTTCAAAATAATTTGATCATGGATTTGATGTCCACCTGTTCCTTTCTGACCTTGGACACCACTCTGACTTCATTTACCCTTCAAGACTGATGCTTAATCTGTGATGTTATAATCATATGTAGCTTAGTGAGGATGCATGGAATTTGGTGCAAAATATGTAAGATTGTATTCAAGCTATTCATACTTAAATTTTTTGTTGAAGTGTAACATACTCACAGGAACATACTCATATTATGAGTATAGCCTGATGAATTTTTACATACTGAACACATCTTTATAATGATCACTCAGATCAAGAAGCAAAACACTACTGTGCTCCTTTACAGACACTACCTACCACAAGGAGGACCACTGTTAAAGCTTTTAACAGCTTAGATGACTTCTCTCTGTTTTTGTACTCTATTGTATATAGAGTCATACATTATCTAGTCTTGTGTATGTCTTCTTTAGCTCAACAAATTTGTGAAATAAATCTACATTGTTTGGTAATTAGATAGTACCTTGTTCATTTTCCCTACTATATAGTATTCCACTGCAGATATCATAGTTTACTGCCAATTGGACTGTAAATCAATCAGTCAATCTATCTATCTATCTATCTATCTATCTATCTGTGTGTGCATAATGGATTTTTGTATTGGATCATCTCTCTGATCACTCATTTTCTTATCTATTACCCTGTTTCTTCTTTGACAACTAGTTAAAAAGAGATTATAGTAGAGGGAGCAAATTTTTGTTGACCACTCAAATTGTGTCTATTATATGGGGAGTATATATATCAATTTAAACATTCCAAGGTCCTTGCTTCTTGGTCAGTGATATTATTATTTTTTTTTATTATGTTATGTTACTCACCATACGTTACATCATTAGTTTTTGATATAGTGTTCCATGATTCATTGTTTGCGTATAACACCCAGTGCTCCATGTAGTACGTGCCCTCTTTAATACACATCACCATGCTAACCCATCCCCCCACTTCCCTCCCCTCTAGAACTCTCAGTTTGTTTTTCAGAGTCCATAGTCTCTCAATTGATATGATTTTTTACAGAGGTAGGACACTTGGAAATCTAACTAATTAACTTAAAGGCCCTACCTCACCATTTGACAGCTGGGACACTATCCCATCTTTCTAGCACCAAATATCCTGGTCTTTTGATCACACAGCCATTTTGAAAAAGTCCTTACAAATTTTCATAGATTTATTCTGTATTCTGGCATAATTATTTTCTCATTCAATTGAAATCATATCAACTGTATTTTAATTAAGTAATTATAAGACAAATGGTACTTGTATTGCATATCATTATTTGCAATATTCATGTAGCATTTATTATATTTCTCTAGCCTTGTGGTTTTACATTTCATTTTTGTATCTGCTTCTTAGAAGTTTTTTTTGTTTTGATAGCTAACTAAATCACTGTGGGATGCATTTTGATGCCATAAATTTGAAAATATTAAAGAAGAATAAAGTATTCTAAAATATGAAATCTAGATTTGAAATCTTGATCAGCGTACTTGTGGTTAGGAACTGTCTAGTATTTAACATTTCTTATATTAGGCAAAATGATTTTTTGTTATTTTGAGTCTGAGTCATAGTTTAAATTTAACCACTTAAATCCAGTTTATTTTATATATTTTCTTTTTTTTCATTTATTTTTTTTATTATGTTATGTTAATCACCATACATTACATCATTAGTTTTTGATGTAGTGTTCCATGATTCATTGTTTGCGTATAACACCCAGTGCTCCATGCAGTACATGCCCTCTTTAATACCCATCACCAGGCTAACCCATCTTCCCACCCCCTCCCCTCTAGAACCCTCAGTTTGTTTCTCAGAGTTTATATATTTTCACAATATGTTTGAAACTATTGGTCCATTTGAATTATTTAATAGTTGCATTTTTAAGCCATCCTTGAAGTCAGTGGTGTTTTTATATACACATTTTTTAATGTATATATAATGTGTAAAGACAAACTTGTAGAAACAAGTATTTAAACTCATTCTCATTTATAGTTTTCTTATTGTTTGGATTAAAAATACATAGTAAATGGACTAATGAATAGTTAAATTAACCATTTATTTTACGTTGTTAACTCCCTTATTGTGTCTTATGTTTGAGGTCAGAAACTTTAATTAAATTTACTGTCATTTTGGCATAATTAGAACTGTCCTTTCTGCATGATGGGACTTCAGTCTTCATGAAAATAAGCTCTTTCTGAATAGAAAAGTTAAAAACTGAATAAATCTTTTAAATTGTATCTAATAGAAGGAACAAATCAATTTTATATGTGATATACTTGCTGTGTTGGTGTTTGTCTTCTGGAATTGATGCTCTGCAGAAGAACAGTATTGTTATCCTCTAGAGTTGGATGCATTTATTTCCATTTATGTTCCTACTAGTTTGTAACTCTGCAGACAAGACCCTCTTTATGATAAATATCTATTTTAACTAAGAAGTAATCAATGTAAAATGAATCCTACCTGCACTGCTGCCTGAAAAAGTAACTCATCTCTGGGGAATTATCTAATTAAATTCTGAGCCTTAATGCTTCAGTGCTTTACAATTACAGACACATATTTAAGAAGTCTGGGGGAGTGCATGAACTGGTCATGGGACTATTTAAGCTATTAAGCTCCATACACTTGGGGCACACAAATATTTCAGATAATCCTGTTAATAATAAACTCAGGGAAATTTCAGCCTCGGAAAGTGTCTCTATTCAAATATATGGGACTTGAGGTTGACCCTCAGAGCCTCCTGCAGAACCTATAGAATGCAACTTCTGTGCTCTGTTGTAGCTGCTGCTGCTAAAATGTCTCTCTCCCTAGTTAACCTCCTCCTTACTAATGAGTGATGATAAGGCATGAAACATATATTAATTTCAGTTTTGGAGATACACATACACACACACATATATGTATATATATTTATATATATATATATATATATATTTGTTGTTGTTTTTAAAAGAAAAGAGTCCTAGGAGGGAGAGGGAAGGGAGGGAGAAAGGAAGGAAACCTAAGCTTTGGAAAACAGTATTTACAACTTTTCTCTTTCTGCAGTAGCTACTAATGTATTTATCAGTTTATCACTAATTCAGCTGCATAGCATTTACTGTCCTTTGTTTTTGAAATAGTATGTTTATTATACAGAATCTGAAAATTCTGAAAAATACAAACAATGATTACAGTGCCTATATATTTATCTCTTTTAGGGAAAACCAGTTAATATTAATGATTTAAGATATTGATTTATCTCATTCAAGTCTTGTTTTTGTCATCCTTAAGTATAATTTTTCCATTTACAGACAAAATCTTTAGAATACTTTGAGAAATTCTGTGTTAGCAAAATACTGTCATACTATTAAGGTCATGTTCTAGTGACCCAGTGCTGTGTAATTACTCAAAAATTTAATAGTATAAAACACAAATTTATTATAGTTATGGATTGTGGGTCAGGAATTCTGGAAGGGCTCAGCCGTGCTGTTTCCACTTGGGGCCTCTTATGTGATTGCTGTCAGATGTTGCTTGGGGGCAGGACTGCAGGTTGCCCTGTGTGCTAATAGGGTGGTCAGATGGTGTGCCTGGGGCTGGTGGGCAGGAGGCTGGGCCCAAAGGGAAAAACAGTATCCAGACAGCAGGGATGGTCCCACAGGGAGCCCCATGCCCCCACACTCTCTCTTCCTGGGTCCTCTGCACTGGACTGCCCTGGCCTCAGGCTCTTCCAGGTTTAGCGTGGAGGCTTCTCCATGGTGGCACCTTAACCCATAGGCCTCCTAGAGTCCAGGCACTTATGTATGGCCACTGTTGGGCACCAGCTAGGAGTATACCTCTGGGCAGATGGGACAGCTGTATGAGCCCCCAGCCTGCTGCTGCCACCCATGGACCTCTTCTGCCCATGCCCCCACCCTGTGGCTGCCACTGCTGAGCCAAGACCATGAGGCTGTGTCACATCACCATTCCTGGGCCAGCACCCACCCTACCACCCCCAGCTGACACCATCCTTAGCCCAGTCCATCCTGGCCTGCCTATTGTGGATTTGTTTCAATGAATATATGTGCCGTATTGTAAATGTATTTTCTTTTTCTTTTGATTTTCTTAGTAACATTTTCTTGTCTCTAGCTTACCTTATTGTAAGAATATAGTATATAATACATACAACATACAACATATATGTGTTAACTGTCTGTTTCTATTATTGATAAGGCTTCAGGCCAACAATAGGCTCTGAGTTAAGCTTTTAGGGATCTGAAAGTCATAGGGGGATATTACCCACCTCGGGCGGGGTGGGCACCTCTAACCCCCACATTGTTCAAGGGTCAACTGTGTTAGTTTCAGGTAGACAACATAATGATTCAATATTTGTATATACTGCAAAAAGATCACCACAGAAAGTCAAGTTAACTGATTATTTTGGTAAATCTAGTTAACTCATTGTGGTAAAAACCAGTTTTAAATAAATAAAGGAATACTTATCAAAGTTTGGAATGAGCAAGCTAGAATGAAAAGTGGATTTAGTAAACTACAGAGACAATTTACAGATAATCTAGAGGTGGGAATGCTGGCCCAAGTCAACACAAACCTGCCAGTCTTTAGAATGAATTTAAGCATGTATTTTATAACAAAAATATGGTTCTTAAAATAGAGGATAAGGGATAGTGACTGATATGCCAATTTACGTATTTTCATTGACCATAAGCAGTGTGAACGTAGATTGTCACACGAACTTTAAAAACATTAATATAGGGCGCCTGGGTGGCTCAGTGGTTAAGCGACTGCCTTCGGCTCAGGTCATAATCCCAGGGTCCTGGGATCGAGCCCCATATCGGGCTCCCCGCTCAGCGGGGGGTCTGCTTCTCCCTCTGACCCTCCCCCCTCTCATGTGCTCTCTCTCTCTCTCATTCTCTCTGTCTCAAATAACTAACTAAATAAATAAATAAATAAAAACATTAATATATTTTTAGGCCGAGTTCATAAAATTAAACTATCTAAAACTGTGCTGTTTGGTATTGTAGCCACTGGCTACATGTGGCTCTTGAGCACTTGAAATATACTTATTCCAAATCGAGGTGTAAAATACTCCAGACTTTGAAGGCTTCGTAAAAAAAGGAAAAGTGTAAAACATTAATAATGTGTCATACTCATGACAGATTCATGTTAATTCATGTTATTTAATGTTTTTGATACATTGGATTAAATAAAACATATTAGCAAGTTGATTTCACTTATTTCTCTTTATTTTATATTAATATGGCTACAAAAAGTTAAAGTTATACAGGTACTGTTTGCATTATAGTTCTTTTGCTTGGTGCTGGCTCTAGAACACAGGAGTTCTAAGCGCCAGATAAAAGACATTTGAGATGCTGTACCCAACTGGAGACTGTCTGCGGGAGACAGTCATAATTCTCCAAGATTTAGAAATTATGATGAAGGAATTAGATATGTAGCTGTGGCAAAATATGGAGAATGAAAGATATCATGAGTGTTGAAGGGCTGTCACAGAGAATAGAAATTAGATGTATTCCTAAGTGTAAAACTAAAGCCTGTGTTATCAGATGGCATCAGGAAGAGCAGACTTTGGCTCAGCATAAGGTCTTTCTATAACAGTTGCTTGTTCAATAAT
>NC_058405.1:95571514-95611119 GCF_002201575.2 Neomonachus schauinslandi | reverse complement strand
ATTATAGGCATCGTGCAAAGAAATCTTAAATCACTTTAAAAGGTGGATGGGTAAACCGTGTTGGGATAGGTTGATTTCAGTATATTTCATTAATCCAAGAAAAATAATAGTCTTCCCTCTGAAATACATTATACCATAAACATAGAAAGAAAAGTGTGGCTCTCTGGTTCATATGTCATGTTTGGAAATCTTGCAGATTAGACAGTCCCTGATTTTTCTTGGTACAGATTTCAACCAAAATCAGATTTGTTTATTTAGTCCTATCTATTTTGAAAAGGATCAAATAGAAGACAACATTTCATATAACAGTAGTAATAGTAATTCTTACTAGAAACAACAAAACAGAATATGCACACATAGAAAGAAATCCAGAAGTAGTGTTTTCTGATTATACTGGGAGACAGCAATATGATGATTCCTAATTGGAGTTTACACTAATTAACTTCTCATTGCTTTTATGTTGCCTGTTTAAAAAATAAAAACAGTTAAAGATTGTGTGTTAGTAAATTAACCAGCTCAAACATAGTGTGTGGTGTAGGGGGTCTCTTAATTAGCGAAATGGAAAGGACCTTAGCATTTCAGAATAAAGAGGGAATAGAGAATGTAATTAGAGTAATGAGGCCATGCATTTCATGCATTTTTGAAAGACCTCAGCCAGAAAATGACCAAGGCTTATTGTCAGAAAATTGAGACTTCATTTTTAAGAGCAAAATTTGTGTTTATATATAAGATTTACTTCAGTGTACCTGAAACATAATGAAGTATTGCATAATTGTACTTAGGTTTACTTACTTATATTTAATTATGTTTAACTTTATACACGTTTTTCTTCCCTTGAGCTTTTGAAATTATTTAAGGCTCTAACTGGAGCTTAATTTGTGTGGCACCCCCAATGCCAAGTACCTTGCAAGTGCACACGACTGCCCTATGTTTGTTGAATAAACGTATGGCTGGGAGAAGAAGGGGCCAAAGCTTCACCAGTCAGGGAGAGAGGATGCATTCCTTGCGTCTTCTTTCCCCGCACCCCCCCTTTCTCCTTTTTAACAACTTTTCAACACCCTGTCTCAAAATAACAGATACTTTACATAGATGATGAAAAGCCAATGGTATTCATGTGAAATTTGATCTTCATAAAAGAGATTAATTAAATAATTGAAGTTCTTCACATACAATTTTTCACCTTAAACTAGTTTTATCACATATAATGGTGCACTCAAATTTATGAATAGTGTCTGATTGACATGATTTTAATCACTTTTTTCTTTCTGACTAGAAAAATGCCTATGCTATTTCAAATGCAAAAACATTAATAATTTCAGTATAATGATATCACTTTGTCATTATTTGCCCTATATATGGAATTGAGGAACAGATTTTTATTTGTTTATTTCGCGGTTGCATTTCACTTTGTATGTATGCCTATTATGTAATAGCACATTCTGGGAGAAAGGTATTTTATTAATAACTTACATTATCTTTATTTGCAGATTCAGTAATGCCATGAGACCAAAATAGTGGGATGCATGCTCACTTACTCTCCCTTATAATTGACAAA
This sequence comes from Neomonachus schauinslandi, assembly GCF_002201575.2. NCBI lineage: Eukaryota > Metazoa > Chordata > Mammalia > Carnivora > Phocidae > Neomonachus > Neomonachus schauinslandi. The sequence continues at coordinate 95,609,564 of NC_058405.1, read as the reverse complement.
CAAAATTAATTTTGCATTTATTGATGTAATGCAAAATATAGGCATGTTGCAAAAGGTATTGTGATGGGAGTTTTTTAAAATAATTATGTTGTTGATAGTGATGATATTAATAAAGAACAGAAATTTAAAATCTGATCGTAATTGACTTACTGTGGACTAGATCTGTGCATATTAGATATTCATTCATAAAATAAAATGAAGTCTTTGTTTCCAGAAAAAAAATCTCCAAATTACTCTATAATATGTTAAAAAACATAGCCCTTTTTTTCTGTTATTGGACATTTAGGTTATTTCCAATTTTCCCACTATATATATAATGTTGTGGTGATCTCCGTGCACTTGAAACTATGTTCACATTTCTCATAAACCATAGGTCAAATGATATTAATTTTGTAAGGTTATTGAAGGATATTCTGTAATTATTTCCAAGAAGTTTATCTCAAATAACATCCCTCCATCTCTGTATTATTGTGTGTGTACTTTTTTTCAATTTAACCTTTTAAGCATTATTAACTTTTTGGATGAGAAAATTGAATAAAAAGTTCAAGAGATTTGATGAAGATTTACTAGATAATAGCAGAGCTTGGATCACAATCAAAGGTCATGATATTAATCACAATGTTAAGATGATTTTTGAATGTAAAAATATTATATTCATTAATCATAAATTTATTCAATAACTATTCATAGAGAGCTTACTGTGTGCTTAGAATTATTCTCTGTACTGTGGATACAGCACTGAGCAAAAACAAATGAGAATTCCTTGTCCGTATGGAGCTGGCATACTAAGAGATAATACAGAATATAGTTAGATGGTCAGATGGTGATAAGTGCTGGGGAGAATTTTTATTTTACTTTCTATTTTATTTATTTTTTCTTTAAATATAGACTCACATGGTTTGCAGCATAGCACAGAAATGTCTGTCTTCTGTACTCTGATCACTAAAGCTTTCCTCAGTGGTGACATCTTTAACTACAATAGCACATTATCAAAACCAGAAATAGTGCATTCATCAAAAATTGCAGTAGTGCATTTATCAAAAATTACACAATAAAATTAAGTAGACTATGGATTCTACTCATATTTTACCGGGTTTTGCATGCACTCATTTTTTGGCATGTCTTTGTGCATAATTCTGTTGCATTTTATCACCTATCACCAACACCACCACCTCAACTGAGATACAGATCTCTTCTGTCTTCACAAAGGAAATCTCTTATGCCACTCCTTTATAGCACATCCTCCCTCCACTTTGCCAATCCCGGGCAACCACTGTTCTCCATCTTTATAATTTTGTTATCAACAGAATGGCATATCAATGGAATCATACAGTACATAACTTTTGAGATTGGCTTTTTTTTTTTTCATTTGGTATAATACCCTTAAGATCCATCTCAACTGTCATGCATATCATAGTTGTTCCTTTTTATTGCTGATTAGGATACAAAGATATATAAAGCAGAAATGGAAATGCTAGTAAGAAAGTTGCAGTTCTCAAGAGAGTGGTTAGGAAAGGCATTTCTGAGGAAGTAGCAGCAAAGCATACTGTTAGGGATGTGAGAATAGGTTGATGTACCTCTATCTGGGGAGGAGTTTCCTAGGTGGAGGAAATATCAAGATCTGGGTCCTGATTAAGAGTCTGGAGCAGCAAAAAAGTCTGGCGTGACTGGAGCAGTGAGAGAGAGAGAGCAGCATGAAGAGATGATGTCAGGGTCAACAGTGGGGAGGGTCTCGTAAGACTGTGTAGACCCTATATGGTTAGTATAACTGCAGTGATTACATAACAGTAATGACTCAACGTTTTCCCATGATGTTACTTCCAATGCTGGGAAGCCTGAAGGGATTCTCTCTTCTCTGAGGGTTTAGTGAAAATAACTACTTCATAATAGCAAAATACCTTGATTGGAATTTTATCTTTAGAAGGATTAAATAAACTTAATATTCCATTTATGAAATATTTGTGTTGGTTATATCAGATCTTTAGCTTTGGCATGAAGTGGAAAGTGCACATATTCTATTGCTTTTCATCATTCATCATCACCCACCAGTGCCTGTGGGCCTTACTCTTTTTTTCATTTTTGAAAATTTTTTCAATTTCAGTGTAGTTAACAAATAGTGTTATATTAGTTTCAGGTGTACAATACAGTGATGCAACAATTCTATACAGTACTCAGTGCTCATCATGATAAGTGTACTCCTAATCTCCTTCACAGATTTCAACCATCCTCCCACCCACCTCCCCTCTGATAACTATAAATTTGTTCTTCAGAATTAAAACTTTGTTTTTTGGTTTGTCTCTTTTTTTCTTTGTTCATTTGTTTTGTTTCTTAAATTCCACATATGAATGAAATCATATGGTATTTGCCTTTTTCTGACTTATTTCACTTAATATTATAACACCTAGATCCATCCATGTTGCAAATGGCAAGATTTCATTCTTTCTATGGCTGAGTAATATTCTATTGTATGTACATACCACATCTTCTTTATCCGTTCATCTATCAGTGGACACTTAGGCTGCTTCCATAATTTGGCCATTGTAAATAATGCTGCAATAAACACAGGGATGCATATATATCTCTTTGAAGTGCTGTTTTCATTTTGTTTGGGTAAATAACCAGTAGTGGGATTACTGAATCATAGGGTCATTCCATTTTTAAACTTTCAGGAACCTCTATATTGTTTTCCACAGTGGCTGCACCAGTTTGCATCCCCACCAACAGTGCACTAAGGTTCCTTTTTTTTCCACATCCTTTCCAACACCTGTCGTTTCCTGTGTTTTTGATTTTAGCCTTTCTTACAAATGTGAGGTGATATCTCATTGTGGGTTTGATTTACATTTCCCTGATGATAAGTGATGATGAGCATCTTTTCTTGTGTCTATTGGCCATCTGTATGTCTTCTTTGGAAAAATGCCTATTTTTTAATTGGACTATTTTTGGGGTCTTTTTCATAGGAGGGGGTTGAGTTATATAAGTCCTCTATATATTTTAGATACTAACCCTTTATCAGATATGTCATTTGAAAATATCTTCTCCCTTTCGGTGGGTTGTCTTTTAGTTTTGTTGATTGTTTCCTTTGCTGTGCAGGGGCTCTTTATTTTGATGTAGTTCCAATAGTTTGCTTTTGTTTCCCTTGCCTCAGGAAACATATCTAGAAAAAAAAAGAGCTAGGCCGATGTCAGAGAAATTACTGCCTATGCTCCCTTCTAGAATTTTTTGGTTTCAGGTCTCATATTTAGGTCCTTAATCCATTTTGAGTTTATTTTTGTGTATGATTGTAAGAAAGTGGTCCAGTTTCATTCTTTTGCATATAGCTGTCTAGTTTTCCCAATACCATTTGCTGAAGAGACGTTCTTCTTCCCATTGTATATCTTGCCTCCTTTGTTGAAGATTAATTGACCATGTAAGCATGGGTTTATTTCTGGGTTTTCTCTTCTGTTCCATTGATCTATGTGTCTGTTTTTGTATTAGTACCATACTGTTTTGATTGCTACAGCTTTGTAGTGTATCTTGAACTCTAGAATTGTGATACCTCCAGTTTTGTTTTTTTTTTTTTTTCAAGATTGCTTTGGCTACACAGGGTGTTTTGTGGTTCCATACAAATTTCAGGATTGTTTGTTCTACTTCTGTGAAAAATGCTATTGGTATTTGGATAGGGATTGAATTAAATCTGTAGATGCTTTGGGTAATATGGATATTTTAATAATACTTCTTCTTCCAACCCATGAGCATGACATACCTTTCCATTTGATTTTGTCATCTTTAATTTCTTTCATCAATATTTTATAATTTTCAGAGGACAGGTCTTTCAGCCCCTGGGTTCAGTTCATTCCTAGGTATTTTATTATTTTTGGTGCAACTGTAAATGGGATTGTTTCCTTAATTTCTCTTTCTATTGCTTCATCATTAGTGCATAGAAATACAACTGATTTCTGAACATTGATTTTGTAGCCTGCGACCTTACTGAATGCATTTATCAGTTCTAGTAGTTTTTGGTGGAGTCTTTAGGATTTTATATATATATATATATATTCGTGCCATCTACAAATAGTGAAAATTTTACTTCTTCCTTACCAATTTGGATGCTGTGGGCCTCACTCTTAAGGCTTAAGAATTTACTGGCAGAACAGATGGCATCTTCTATGACTCAGAAGACATTGCATTAGAGTGGGGTCCTCAGCACAGCAGTCTCTTGCAAGTGAGGAGAAATGGAGATGAAGTCCAACCAGACATTATCTGTGGTTCTTTAAGTCATATCAGATGGCAAACACTAGGTGGGCCCCCCAGAGAATCCACTCCACTTGGGAAATTAAGATTTGGGCCAGTCGTAGCCTTTGACTCTATCAAAGAATAAGGGGTACTAAGTCCCTTTAACAAGTCTCAAAAGCAGCTTAGAAGATGAACAGAAGTCATGAAGTCAAATTTGCAGATATTAATGTAAACTCTGAATTGATCTGGTGTTGTGGAAAGCTGGCAATCCTAATTTTATCCACAGAAAAATGCTGATAACAATAAAACTCTCAGGTAAAAACATAGCCAACTACAGAGACGTTCATTCATTTCTGCTAAATACTAACCTTTCCGTGAAAACTTGATCTCTTCTATTCTGTATTATGTAATTGAACTCTTATCCCCTCAGTATTACCACTGTCAATAAGCTCCTTGAGGGAATACACTATGTTTTTATGTTTTCTTTTTTTTTTCTTTTATTAATTTTCCCTTCCATGCCTAGAGTGTAGTAGAAAGCAGTGAGCACTCAGTCACTATTTGTGAAAGGGATGCATTCATCTTATATTAAAGAACATAAGTCATGACTTGCAGGTGCATGTGGCAATGTTACTAGTGCTGTAAACTCTTCTAGATAATACCTTCAGTGAGCACCAGTGTCTCATTAGTATCCCTCTTGGTTGTAACAAAGAATTAAGAGATGAAATTTAGCTCCCAGGAATCAATAAGGGAAAGTCATCATTGTGATGATTTGAAGGCTTCTCTGGAAATGGCATTCATATTAAATAGATTTTTATTTAACAATTGTATCTTTAAAGGGGAAAAATTAATTATCTGACGGAATTTAAAGCATTCCTGCTCCTGACTGTATAGATAAAGGAAAACAACAACTGAAGAAACACTGACTCTCACATGCTTATTTTCTTCCTGAAAGTGTGAGATAGTGAAAACTGAGAAATAAATTAAAATGTGCTTTTAACTATTTATAATATCATGTCACAGAAACGATAATAAAAATAAGAGTTCTTTTATAGTGTTAATTAATTCTTAGGAAATTGTCAATATAGTTAGCTTCCTGGAATTACAGGTATTTGTTATGATTGTTTTAATTTCTTGTTTTTATATGTAAATCTCTCACGTCACCTGGTGTCCACGGATGATATGATGGAAGATAAACAGTTGCTATTTCTGCAGGTCCTTTCATGCTGAGACTCTTTCCCATTTACTTCATATTAATTTCTAAAGTCTCACGTATTTAAAAATCAGGTATGAGAGTATAATCTCTGTAGAGGCCATAGAAACTACAAGACAACTTGGTCAAGGTTGTAAACTTCACAGAGGGGATTATTTGTACTTGTCCCACAATTTATTTCTATACAAAATTTAATATATATCCTATAACTATTAGCCCTTTCCACCGATCAAGTGTAAAACTCTGGTTAGAGGTTTTTGGTCGGACTCAGTTTAGCTCTGGCTCATTTTAGGGGTCAAAGCCAAATGAGGCCGATTGTATTTAGACCAGCTCTCGCATCTGCTGCCCTTAAGGGCAACATAACACTTGGCATTCTAGCGTATGCTGCCTAAAAGTTGGAACTCTACATGGGAGAGGTGCAAAATATTCTGAACCTGCAGCTACAGGTGAACCGAATGGTGAAAATTAATTTGGCGTTATTTCCTTTTGCTTTCCTTCATCATGTGTTTTCTGTTTGATTAAATACAGAGACTGTTTATCTTGAAAGTTTGTCTCTGGGGGTGCCTGGGTGGCTCAGTCAGTTAAGCGTCTGACTCTTGATTTTGGCTCAGGTCATGATCTCAGGGTTGTGAGGTTGGGCTCCTCACTGGACGTGAGCCTTCTTAAGAGTCTTAAGATTCTCTCTCTCTCTCTCTGCCCCTTCCTGCACCCCTTTTCTGTCCTTCTCTAAAAAAAAAAAAAAGAAAAGAAAAAAGAGAAAAAAGTTTGTCTTGGTCATTGCTTAAATTGTTTCCTTCCTTCTGGGTAAAGAAGGTATTCTGGGAGAGTTACCAAGAAATGACAGCATTTTTATGTTAGAGGAGACTTTAGAACACTCTGATTTTTTGCTGAAATTAAGGTCCAAAGAAGTCAAATGACATAAAGGTAAGCAGTGGCAGAGTTTGATCTGGATATTAGGTTTCCAGATTCAAAGGTAAAAGACTTTTTCACATTATTCTTTAAAATGTTCCATTTCAGTGGGAGATGGAAAATTGTATTCCTTCAAAAAGTTAGAAAAAAACAAAGGTATCTTAATCCCTTTTAAATATTAATTGTGTTGCATTTTTCCCCCACATCTACTCATTCATTTGGAAATAAATAATTAAAATATCAGGAAATGTGCTTTAGCAGCTAGGAATAAAACTGGTTATATATCATTCCCACTACTCATTGAAGAGTTTGCACTCTAGTGCGGACATTTGTTTAAATAGAAGAATGGGGGCGAGGCTCAGCCTTCAAGAGCCAGAGAAAGCCCAAAATTCCCAGGAGAGAACATCAAAACTATATCTCGAAGATTAAGTAGGAGTTTTCCAGGGTTAAAAAAATAAAATGGGAAGATGCCTTAAGGCATGTCCACAACCAGAGTTATGAAATATCCTAGCATGTGTCCAGAGCAGTGAGAAGTTGGTATGGCAGGAATGTTGGAAAATGAAGTGTGGAAGTGGTTCAGGGGAAGTTTAAGCCATCCACTTGCTAATTATGTTCAATCTCTGAAGTTAGTTGTGGTCAGATAAAATAATGAAATTTCAAATCCTTAATCGCTTACAGGCTCACAAAAAAGAATATGAGTTTTTGTTATCAGTCAAAGCTGTGTATTATTCATGTTTGCCTCTGTATAGCACTTCTAGTCTTTTTTTTAAAGATTTTATTTATTTATATCGGTGGGGGGAGAGAGAGAGAGAGAATGAGCAGGGGGAGGGATGCAGGGAGAGGGAGAAGCAGACTCCCTGCCCAAGCGGGGAGCATTGTGGGGCTCAACCACAGGACCCTGAGATCATGACCTGAGCCAAGGTTAGACGCTTAATTGACTGAGCCATCCATGCAACCCAGCACTTCTAGTCTTTTTTTTTTTTTTAAGATTTTATTTATGTATTTGGCAAAGAGAGAAATGGCGAGAGATGGAACACAAGCAGGGGGAGTGGGAGAGGGAGAAGCAGGCTTCCCTCCGAGCAGGGAGCCCAACTCAGGGCTCGATCCCAGGACCCCGGGATCATGACCTGAGCCGAAGGCAGGTGCTTAATGACTGAGCCACCCAGGCACCCCTGCCAGCACTTCTAGTCTTAATGACCTTGGCAAGATCACAGGAAACAAGTGTCTGCATTCCACCCTCTGACCCAGGGCAAACACTAAAACCTGTCCTGGTCTCCTGTCTTCCATGTTCTTATGCTTGGTATTCAGGGCTTTTCCAATATGTTATTGAGCTTGATACTACCCTTTCCATTTGGGAATGGAGAGGCAGGAGGTGGGGCGGGGGCAGGAGGCAAGCAAATAGAAGCTCTGAGCAATCCCTGTAGTTAGAAATAACACTCTTAAACTGGTACTGCACTGGGATTTGGTACCATTTTCTTTAGATTTTCCACTTCTGGAAAGCAGCAACACAGATGGATTCCATCCCTTCCCTTCTCAATTGGTTACTAAAATTTCTATCCAAAGTAAAACAGCCAGGACCTACTTGACTGCTATTTCCAATCAGATGAATCTTTCTTTGGTTAAAATTGAAATAAGTAAATTCATTATTAAACTCTCTTCTGATCCATTACTGAGTATGTATATGTTCAATATATATGTATGTTTATATGTGTTTTTCTTCATGTAGGTAGACCATCCTGCTCTTGTATTTGTCAGGTGTCCTCAGTGTGGATCAGCCAAAACCTACAAGAAGTCCATGGTTCCCTTGTGATGGGGTGGGAATTGTATTTCTTTCCCTTCCTGTTCATTTTGGGTTTTCCACATTATACCTTTTTTTTTTTTCAACATTCTTACTCCTCATTTATTTTGCATCCTGGCAATGGTAACTAAAAAGATTATCTACTCTCATTAGGATGGATTAAATCATCAGTGTCCTGTAAAATATGGTGTAAGGGTAGGATAAAAAGGAAGACACTGATAATTGAACCTCTCCGAGACCACCAATGTCACCTGAATTCAACTTCCTTCTTTGCAGATAGTAAAGGGCTCAGAAAGTGTTGTTTGAGGAACTAAAGTCTAATTTTAGAAGACCAGTCAAAGTAGGATGGTATAGTGGGCAGCCTGAAATGTTGGAAAAGACAGACTATTTATCTTGCTATTGCTGGACTACAGGTTTTTCCAACTCCTCCCATTCTGTTTGCAATAGTGCAGCCTCATCATATATACAAATGTAATTTCATTTGAATATTAATTAGCGAGGCTTCACTAATAGAACTAATATCTACTGAACCTGAGGAAGAATATGAAATCCTATGAAATCCTATGAAAAGCTATGACCCTAACCTTTGAGAAGCTTATAATTTGATATTCTTTCCTTGACTCATTTTTAGTTCTGCATACCACCCTTTATCCCTGACACCAAATGGCACTTCATATCCATTTCCATCCCAGTATTGCCCTACAGAAAAACTCTAAGCAATAAGTGAATGATAACCTACTATAAAATTCCAAGTTAGGTCATTCTTCATTTTGTTAAATAATTAGAGGACTATTTTAAAAGCTGTCTGGCTATAATGTACAAAACCATTTTGAAGAATGCTTTTGCAGAATTATAGCACTGAAATCTTTTTTATTAGAACTTCAAGATCTTTGAAATAGTCCCTTTGACATGAGAATATTGAAGTCTTCCATGCTACAGTGGCAGATTATAATAAAAATAAAACCCAAAGTCTTACCTCATTTGCCATTTCTAAATTTGTTTCATAAACCTAGATCAAATAAACTTTTCTTAAAATGGCTTTAAATGATTTTATTAGGGCAAAATGTTAGAGGATCAGGCATATTTTATATTTCTTTACATATAATAAAAGCACTCCCCTAGGAGTCTTGAGTGGAATCAGTATCTTGTTAGAATAAAATCCATTTCTTTTATGTTTCATTGTTCAAATGCATTTTACTTAATAACCCAATTAGACTTGAAAATAGTACTCAAATAAATAAGTCATTTTAACTTTCACACAATCAAATCTTGATTAGTTGGAACAAAACTAACAAGAAGTATCAATTAACCAAAAGGAATTAAATTTTAAGGCAACTCAAAAGTACCTTGAATTTAGAAAGCTATAATAGAAAATTTGGCAGAAATGTGCTGTAGGTTATAATCATCTAATCTGATTCCTTTGCTTTTTATGGTTTTCAAATCACAATTTAGATACTTAAGTCTTCTGGGATCTATAAAGCAAGTTTCCTTTTGTGCATTAGATTCTTCTTATATAACCAGGAAAGTGGAATATAGTCCTGAGAGTACAATCATCACAGAATGAAAGTAAAGCTTCTGATGATTCCTCAGTTAATTGGGGTCTAGCACAACTTCTGCTTTCACTGGCATCGTGCTGAAAATATATACATGGTGGAGCTGATACAGGAGCTGGTCTAGTAGACAAATTAGGAGAAAGAAGTGCAGAGAGAAAGACTCATTATGCAGGAGGATATTCTTTAAACCTCAGCCTTGAAAAGTCAGTGATGCCATGAGGAGCTTTGTATAAGAGGCTTTAGCTACTTCCTCAACAGATCTCAAGACCCTTTATTCTTCCACACATTACTGACCACAGAAGACAGAGTTTCTGGCCTCCATGAATTTACCCCCTAATGATGGATGGTGAAGGAAGGTCAGTAATTAGACACGAAAACAGCCGTCAATAAATGACATGACCATTGTGTCTACAATATAAACATGTGCACTTTGAAGCGCCTATATATTCATTTAAAAATAACATTTGTTCTCATCTCAGTTACAATTGTTGTTTGATTCTGTGGAAAAATGGCAGTGACATCACATAAATTTAAAGTATTTATACAATTATCCTCTTCTTTCATCAAAATATAACTTTCTCTTGACTTTTCTGTTTATGCTAATGGTGTCATTACCCACCTAACAACAATCAGCTTGAAGCCTTAGTTGGTTTTGCACCATCACTTACCCTGTTATGCTTTGATACCAACAAATTGCAAGGACTTACTTAGGCCTCTTTCATTTCCCTTCTTAGCTAGACATCTAAAAGCCATGTCTCTACTACAGCTAGGTATCCACTATTCAAGCATAGTTTTGTTTGGATAAATTGATTTTCTGAAAACCTAAAATGGGCCAGTGGCTACTATTGAATAATGCACACAGGAGTAAACCTGCCATCAAGGTCAACACAATTAGCCCAGAACTGACTTTCTCACATTGTTTTCTTTGTCTGCATTAAGTGTTTCTTTTGTGTCCCAAATGTGTGTTATTACTCTTCACCCTGCCCAACATGCTATGTCCTTTCCTGTCTTGTTCTGTGCTCCCAGATGCCTATCTGACCTCTGCCTTTTTTTTTTAATCAAACTTTTCTATCCTTTAATGTTTAGTCCAAAGATCTTATCATCCATACATTCTCTCCTCATCCCCTCACTTTAAGATGACCTTTCCTGTCCCTGAGATCTTACAAAATTTTCTACTACTCTTGTGATACTTTGTATAATTTGATGTGTGGGAGTCAAAGCATACATGTGCCATTTGATCACATCAATTAATTATATCTCTACAACACCACACTGGTCAGAATCTCTATCATCTGTGATTCACCTGGATGGCTACAATAGCCTCCTAATTGGTCTCTGTACAGTCAAGGCATCCCACCTCCTCTCTAGTTCATTCTCTACACAGAAACCATTATGTTTTTTGTTTGTTTTTAACTCCAATAGGACCATGCCAATTATTTGCTTGAAACCAATCAGTTACACTGCATTAGGATAAAGTCCGTCTTCTTCAAGGTCTACATGATTTGTAAACACAGGATTGTGTCTATATCTCTGGCTTTCCTTCCCCATTTTATTTCTTCACTACCTATGATTTAGGCACATTAGATGTAATGTTTTTTTGAATATATCATATACTCCTTACCCCAGTCTTCACATATACTATTCCCCCAACTGTTATTCTCTCTTTCTTACATCACACCTATTCCTGAGCCAGTCACTATGACAATGTGATTCTACTGCTCAGTATATAGAAATCAATTCCATCAATGTAGCTTGGGTAGAATGAATCTGACTCGGATCGTTAGTCGTCCAAAAAGGGGTAAAGAACATTTCTAAGGCAAGTCCAAAATCTGTCAAGAAAATGAAAGAAATAGAATAGAAATAGGCAACAGTGAAATTCTACTACAGTCAGTAATGGCTCTTATAACAATATATAATCGCAAAGGCATTTTTCCACAGTTGTGAAGCATAGTGAATTAGTGATATATGAATGAAAAATGAGGAAAAATCATCATCAGATATTGTACACATATCAGTCCAGTGGCTAAAGTAGCTGATCCGGTGCTTTGGCCCAGTTAGACATTGTCATTCTCATAACACCAATCTCTTTAACCTCATTATTGTCATTGCATCTCTAAAATATTTTTCAGACCTGACAGCCATAATGAAACAGATGATACAAAATGTGCTCAAAACCATACTCATGGGAATATACCTAGCACATCGCTGAGACAAAGAGAGAGTCCCCAGTGCACTTAACAACACAGAAATATCTGCTTCATTTTTTAACTATATTACATGTAGAAATTGATCCCCATTTTTTTGTTTTGTTTTGTTTTGTTTTGTTTTTTTCTTTCGTGAAGTTCCCAGTAGCCATCTGCTTAGGCTGTGACCTATTTTCTTTCTCAACTTTTCAGTTGAAATGAGAATCAACTTTAAAGCTTATCTAAAGGAATGTGAAAAAGCTAAATATGGGGTTGCAGCTGGTTCAGACTTTCTGTTGAAATCCTCATGGCCTGTTATAATTTAAGATCTGTTTATGTAATTGTCATGAAGTAGGAAAAACAAAGAAAGCTGCATGTTACATCATTTTGTCTAAGTGAGATATGTCAAAAAAGTCATTTTGGTATTCTTGTTTAAAGAATTTAACTCTAAAATAGTAATTTGGCCCACACTAAGATATGTTTAGATTGACCCTCATGGTATTGGTTCAAATATTGGCTAAAAATTGTAAAAAATAATTAGTTGTCACCATTTAAATATTGGGAAATTTTACGTATAAACCCATGTTTCTTTTCTTTTTTTTTTTTTCCTCTTGAAAACTTGGAAGATGGCAATATTAACATACTGAGATAGCATTTCCTCAGGGAAACAATGACCAGCCATCATAGGTCATTCCCTCCTCAGACTTGGTACTCATCATATTTCATATTTTCTTATTCTTGCACACTTCACTTACTTATATTACCTGTGTAGACCTTTCAGATTGTAACAATTACTTATCACAATGTGAACCTCCAAAACAAAGGATTTGACCAAAATGAACAGTACAAGGAGCAATTATCAATATTAGTTTGAATCTTAAGAACAAATCACATAAGACTAACGTCACAAACTGAATAAAGTAGAAATTGTTTCAGCTCCAAGTAAAAGAAAATATAAATGTGGTTGTTAAAAGAATTGTGAGTTACTAGTTTCACAAAAGAAGCCCATTAGCAGGTGGCCAATATTACTGCTCTGTGGCTTGGCATTGGCACTGCTAGCATCTCTAAACGCTCTTAACATTTCCCCCATGTTTGGCACCTAGTTGTTATAAGATGCCTACTGTAGTACCTGCTGTCTCATATCTATTCTAAGCAGAGAGGTGAAGACAGTTGTGTAGGAAATGGACATTTGTCCCATAAACCGTCTAGGCCCCCAATCAATTTCAAAGAACTTCACTGTAAATTTTGTCTTATACTTTAGAAAGGCTCCTCGCAGGACAACCATTGTCTCACACTTATAAAGTTATTATTAAGCCAATCAATATTTTCTGATAGATGAGGCTGCTGAGCTGTTTACTCTGTGGCCTTCATACTTCTCATTGTTTATCTTGGACTGCAGTAGCCCTTGGCAAGTAATACATGTGTGGAGGGAGGGGGAAGACATTTCTCAGGCAGTATTGTTTTAGAGTGTGATAAAGTCAAGGGACAAGAAAATTATTTTATTTTTGAATTTTTTATTATGTTCAGTTAACCAACATATAGTACATCATTAGTTTTTGATGTAGTGTTCAACGATTCATTGGTTGTGTATAACACCCAGTGCTCATCACCACACATGCCCTCCTTAATACCCATCACCTGGTTACCCCATTCCCCAAAGCCCTCATTTCTGTAACCCTCCGTTTGTTTCCTGGGGTCCATAGTCTCTCATGGTTCATCTCCCTCTCTGATTTCTTCCCATTCAGTTTTCCCTCCCTTCCTCTATGATCCTCTGCACTGTTTCTTATATTCATCATGTGAGTGAAACTATATGATAATTGTCTTTCTCTGACTGACTTATTTCACTTAGCGTAATCCCCTCCAGTTCCATCCATGTCGATATAAAAGGTAGGTATTCATCCTTTCTGATGGCTGAGTAATATTCCATTATATATATATGAACCACATCTTCTTTATCCATTCATCTGTTGAAGGGCATCTCAGCTCCTTCCACAGTTTGGCTACTGTGGGCATTGCTGCTATGAACATTGGGGTACATGTGCCCCTTCTTTTCACTACCTCTATCTTTAGGGTAAATACCTACTAGTGCAATTGATGGGTCATAGGGTAGCTCTATCTTTAACATCTTGAGGAACCTCCATACTGTTTTTCAGAGTGGCTGTACCAGCTTGCATTTCCACCAACAGTGTAAGAGTGTTCCCCTTTCTTCACATCCTCACCAACATTTTTTATTTCCTGTCTTGTCAGTTTTTGCCATTCTAACTGGTGTAAGGTAGTATCTCATTGTGGTTTTGATTTGTATTTCCCTGATGGCCAGTGATGTTGAACAATTTTAAAAAGCATCTTTGTTGATTTAAAGAGGATCATGTAATATGCATGTTGAATAATCATTGATGAAAAATATCATTAGTTCATAAAATTTAAGATCTTGATTTCCAGACTGGGATGGTGCTAAAGAATCGATTAACCAGAGGGACAGGGCAGGGCAGACTAAAATTTTCCATGACATCTATATTTTAAAACATTCTTCTTCCTTTGATTTTTAGGCAAGATGAGATTATACAATTTATGCAAAAATTTACCTACAATTTAAATTCCTAGATTTGGAGCCCTGAAATGTGAAACTAGGTTGATCCAGCTGTGATAAATGAAAAAAAGATAAAGAGAATAGAAGACTTGGACCAAAACCTTCATAGAGTTGTTGTTGCCTCGCCTAAGAAGTGAATGGATTTAAAGGGAATTCACTATGCCAAAAGCAATTCAGATAAATTTAATGTGAACATTTTAGTGTACACTCTTGCATTATTCATGTACTATCCAGATAGTATAATTTTATATGCAAGGCTATAGTCATTTGACTTTCAAAGCATATCCTGTAGATACCATAGACCTGATAAACTTGGTATAAATTATGAAATTACATGATAACATTATCATGAATCTTTATATTCAAATGCAGACTGTGTTTTTCCTCATAGCTCTTCTAAATAATATGAAGCCAATATAAATTATATTTGTAAATGGGAATTATCACTATTTTCAGGAATAATAAGTATATTAACATATATTAATAAACATTCAAATCTGTCATTGCACACATTTATAGTTCTTCGTCAAGAAATGGATGATTCCTTCTCATTTTAACTTTGAATGGATAAATAATATGGTATATTAAATTAGCATAAAATATTCTGACTATTGAGTATAATACACTTGTATGGGCTTCCTGTGGGAAGAAAAAAGGGATCCTAATTGGATTAGGACATTGATTAATGCATTATTGAGTGAATTGAAGATAGTATTTACTAAACAAATGGCATATTTCACTTTATCTTTGCTCTGATCTTTATAGCAGAATAATCTATTCTAATTCTTTTATACAGACCACCCCATAAGCACATGATTCGTATTCATGACCCTGCTGGGAAGATGCTCTTACTATGCTGTTTTGGCTCCCAAAATTATGCTGAAGTGCACTTTGCCTTAGATTATTTTTATTGTACTAGTCAAGTAACTTCCTAAATAAGCCACTGCAGACTGAATTATTCAGTGTTTCAGGTGGAGTCAGTAGCAGAGAGGACCAGATCCAGATTAGCTTCCTAGCTCTGATACCCCTTTCCCTCCCCACCCGACGACAAATGAGCAGCTTTCTCCAGCCCCATGAACATATTCACTGAAAAAACTTGATCTTGGTTTAATGTAATTGCTTAAGTGCCCTCCCAAAGCTACTATGTTATCTACATAGAATTTTGACATTACATTTGGCAAAACTTGGGGAGTTAAAACTGGTTATAATTGCTGAAATTTTATCACGTGTGAGAAAATAGGACATAATCACAGATGTGTCCTCACAGAAGTTTACTCTGAGAACAGCCAATGGGGAGGAGAGAATCAAGTTTCTGTTTTCAGTTTCATTATTATTCTCTCCCCACTGAGACAACCATCTATCATTTTAAGAAGGACCCCACTGAAGATGCTCTTCCCCGGGTTTACAGGTATAGCGAAGACTAATAATTGTTCTTGGCCGAAGCAGTTTGCATACCTACTATATGATGGAGAGATGAAATAAATATATTAAGTGCATTTGTTCCCTACCCTCAGTTATTACATGCATTGGTCAGAGTAGCCCTGGTCTATGTTGTGTTCACAAATCAACCTTGATATCTGAAGAGCTTTACATAATATCATACCTTAGAGGGATCTGTTGCTGATGGCTCTTCATGGGTCCGTCTAGAAACTTCTCTTTTCATAAACATGTACACACTCATGCACATATGTCTTTTATACAAGGGAACTAGTATGCTGTGTGCTATTCTGCCGGGGGCCTTATTTATATAAAGCCATTTTCATAAAATATCTTTATATGACCAAACAAAATACAGGCCTTTTCTTTTGTATCAAATCATCTTTTTAAAAAATAATTTCCTTGGTTTGTATTATAGTCTTTGTCATTTATACAAATTCTGCCTATTTTACCATATAAATCACTTAATACACATTAGATTGTTCTCTTTATTGATGTTTTTTCCAGAAGCATTCTCCTCTAATAGAGAGGCTGCTCTTATTCTCCAGCTTCTCTTGGGAGCTTTTCATACTGCTGAAACAGAGGGGAGAAGGTGACTGTGGCCTGACATCAGCATCTCACTCTTGTTTCCCATTGGTATCTGATTTCCAATATGGATATTGATGTGGGAATTAACTCCCAATCTAAGATCAGAGGCAAAAATGAGTCTTCTTAAGCTGTTGCTTCCTGTTTCATATATTATTCCCTAGAAATTTGGAACACATTATTATGTTCCTTTTTCTTTTCTAAAAAAATATATCTCCTAACTCATCCTTGACCTTTTCTACCTTCTAACTTATTATCACTTCAGGAAATAATGAAAATGCTAAAGTTTGGAAGCCTGCACTGATGAAATATGGTTTTTGTTTGTTTGTTTTGTTTTGTTGTAATGGTGTGTTTGTTTTTGGAAGGTAGAGGGATATGGCTCCTGGTGGAGATTTCTCTGTAACTTCCAGTTTCTTCACATCTGTTGATCTATTGCCAAGGTCTATATTTCTTTCTGTATGCATTTCCGTCATTGTCATTAACACGCACAGACTCTTGAGTGGTATCTTGAGAACCAACAGAGTCTTTTACATCTTTGAAATGGGAAGCATTTATCTGAGCATTAAAAGAATAACCCAAAGTTAACTTGTAGGTTATTTCTTCATTATACCCTTAAGTCTGTTGTATAAAAAATGAGCAAACTTTTCTTAATAGACATTCTTTATACCATTTATATGGATATGGGAAAAATAAGAGAAAAAACTGTCTAGAAGGTGCCATTACATTTACAAATGTGTCTTGCTCAAGAGTAACCTCAACATCAGAATTGTGTGCCAAAATAAAAGCACTATTCAAATCTCTCTGCTCTTACAAAAAAAGTTTAGATAGTACTCAGTTCCATGCATTCATTCTATGTATTACACACTCTGATGTTGTTGTTTTAACAAATATGAAATACAGTATATACCATATCCATTCCTACAAGGACATTCTGGTTAAAATAGTTTAGCCAGTTTGCTAATATCTAGTGTTTTCTCCTCCAACATGAAACATACACATGTTAGAACTGCTTTCACTGTCTGAATGGGTCAAAATTGATAGGATAGCTTTCTGTTTACTATTTTATACACTATTATAAAGTTATAAAATGTAGAGTTCGCACAGCCTTATGATATAAACATGTCATTTTCAGATGAGGATGATAACATACTGTGTCACTTTCCCAAGGTCACAGAGCAGTGCTAAACTCAATATTCACAAAAAAGTTTTTTCTGAATGCAATGAACATTCTTTTTCCACTTTGCTAAGTAAACAGTGAAAACTAGCAGCTTTACAAATGCAACTTGGGAGTACTCCAGGAATTATACAAACAATAAATTGTGTTATAGTAAAAATTGCAATTTAACCAAATGAAGAATGTGTGTGTGTTTGTGTTTGATTATTTGATGTAACAAAATTCTGTCCAAAGAGTATCACAGTTTTTTTTCAATTGTCACTTATGGGTGGGAAAATTGATGAGAGGTTTATGGATAGCAGCAGGAAAGAGATTGAAGCACCTTTTAAAACAGATTACCAAACCAGTTGCCATTTTTTTTTTAAGATTTTATTTATTTATTTGACAGAGAGAGAGCACAAGTAGGCAGAGAGGCAGGCAGAGGGAGAGGGAGAAGCAGACTCTCCACCAAGCAGGGAGCCCGACGTGGGGCTCGATCCCAGGACCCTGGGATCATGACCTGAGCTGAAGGCAGCCGCTTAACCGACTGAGCCACCCAGGTGCCCCACCAGTTGCCATTTTGACTCTGCATAAGACACCCATAGAATTATGCATCATTGACTGTTTTTCCTCAAGAATCCTGCCTTTCACCTCTATATAGAGATTGCAAATTGGACAACTGTATTAGTCAGAATCTTCTCTCCTGCCTTAAACCTGACTTCTTGCGATTGCCCTTCTTTCATGATAAAAATTCTCAACAGATTAGGTGTAGAAGGAATATACTACAACATAACAAAGGCCATAAATGGTAGACCCACAACTAACATCATATTCAGTACTAAAAAGTTAAGATTCTTTCCACTAAGATCAGGAACAAGACAAGGATGCCCACTCTTACCATTTGTCTTCAACATAGTACTAGAAGTCCTGGCCAGAGCAATTAGGCAAGAAAAAGAAATAAAAGGCATCAAATCAGAAGGAAGAAGTCATTTATAGATGACACTATATTATATATAGAAAACCATAAAAACTCTAACAAAAAACTGTTAGAACTAATAAATGAATTCGGTAAAGTCACAGGACACAAAATCAACATGCAAAAATCAGTTGTGTTTATATACACCAACAGCGAGCTATCCAAAAGAGTTTTTAAGAAAGTGATTCTATTTGCAATAGTATCAAAAAGTAAATACTTAGGAGTAAATTTAAACAAGAGTTGAAAGACCCATACACTGAAAACTATAAGACATTGATGAAATAAATTGAAGGATACAGAAATAAATGTAAAGATATCCCATGTCCTTGGATTGGAAGAATGAATATTCCTGAAAATGCCCAGAGTAATAAAGCAATCTACAAATTCAGTGCAATTCCCATCAAAATTTCAATAACATTTTTCACAGAAATAGAAAAAAAAAAAAAAAACACTATCCTAAAATTTGTATATGGTACCATAAAAGACCCTGAATAGCTAAAGCAATCTTGAGAAAGAACAGAGTTAGAGGAATCACACTCTTGATTTCAAGCTATGTTACAAAACTATAGCAATCAAAACAGTATGGTACTTGCATAAATACAGGCACATACATCAGTGGAACAGAACTGAAAGCCCATATATAAACCCACAAATATACAATAAACTCATTTTTGATAAGGATACCAAGAAATGCACAATGGGGAAAGGATAGTTTGATAAATGGTGCTGGAAAAACTGGATATACAAATGCAAAAGAATGAAACTGGACCCCTTGTATTACACCATTCACAAAAGTTAACTAGAAATGGTTCAAAGATTTAAATGTAAGACCTGAAACCATTAAACTCCTAGAAGGAAACTTAGGGATAAAGATGCTTTACACAGGTCTTGGCAATGATTTCTTAGGTAAGACACCAGAGGCCCAGGCAACAAAAGCTAAAATAAGTAAGTGGTACTGCCTAAAACTGAAGAGATTCTGTACAGCAAAGAAAACGGTAAACTACAGAATAGGAGAAAATATTTGCAGACCTTATATATGATAAGTAATTTATATCCAAAATATATAAAGAACTCATACAATTCAATAGCAGAAAAGCAAACTATTTAAAAATCGGCAAAGGATCTTAATAGATTTTTTTCCAAAAAAGACATTTAAATGGCAAACAGGTATTGAGAAGGTGCTCAATATCACTAATTATTAGGAAAATGCAAATCAAAACCACAGTGAGATACCACCTCACATTTGTTAGGACGCTATAATCAAAAAGACAAACAATGGGGTGCCTGGGTGGCTCAGTGGGTTAAGCAGCTGCCTTCTGCTCAGGTCATGATCCCAGGGTCCTGGGATTGAGCCCCGCATCGGGCTCCCTGCTCAGTGGAGAGCCTGCTTCTCCCTCTCCCTCTGCCTGCCTCTCTGCCTACTTGTGCTCTCTATCTCTCTGTCAAATAAATAAATAAAATTAAAAAAAAGACAAGCGATGACAAGTGTCGGTGAGGATGTGGAGAAGGGGGAACCTTTTATTGCCTTTGGTGGTAATGTAAATTGATACAGATATTATCACAAACAATATGGTGGTTTCTCAAAAAAATGAAAATAGAACTATCCTATGATATAGCAGTCCCACTTCTGGGTATATATCCCCAGGAACAAAATCCCTATCTTGAAGTGGTATCTACACTTCATGTTTATTGCAGCATTATTCACAATAGCCAAGATATGAAAACTACCTAGATGTCCTTCAACAGATGAATGAGTAGATAAACAAAACATGCTTGTAAATTTCATTT
This sequence comes from Neomonachus schauinslandi, assembly GCF_002201575.2. Classification (NCBI taxonomy): domain Eukaryota; kingdom Metazoa; phylum Chordata; class Mammalia; order Carnivora; family Phocidae; genus Neomonachus; species Neomonachus schauinslandi. Next base: position 95,589,173 of record NC_058405.1, on the reverse strand, counting down.
ATTTTTTTGTATGTCCAACATTAATTCTGAAAGTTAAAATTATACACAAAGAGAAGGAAAAAATATAAAAAAAAGATAAACTCCAGAAATTCTCACTACCCTACTCCTTCCCACCTATTCCTATACCTCCCTTCTTCCTTCCAGTTTTCACTCATCCCATAGGCATAACATTAGTTTCTTCTTTATCTTTCCAGAATTTCTTTTTTCACAAATGCATAGATACAGGCATATTATATCCTCTTCTCTCTTACGTGAAACATGGCATACCTTGAATACCCTTTTGTACTTAGCTCTTTTTCACTTAACACTGTATTTTGGATATCACCCCATATTACTTCTTAAACATTTTCTCATTTATTTTATAACTTCATAGTGTGGATTTATGCAAGTTTAATAAACTTATCTCATGCAATGGTGTTTGGCTTGTTTTCAATTTTGTGTATAGGCATTTGGCTTGGTTTCAGTTTTTAGCAATTACAAACAGTGCTTCAAGGAGAATTTCTAGATGTTGACTTTTTGGGGCATGTGCAGTTTTTTTGATTAAATGGTACTAAATTCTCCCCTACAAAGTTTGTACCAATTTGCATTCACAGTTGCAATGTTGAGAGTGCCTCTTTCACTTGAACTTCACCCAGAGAATATGTTGTCATACTGTTTAATTTTTGCCAATATGAATGGTAAGAAATGATATCTTGTTGTGTTTGCATATGCATTTCTCAAATTCAAGGTAAGCCTGAGCACTTAGGTTTAAAGGACATTTTGGATCTTTCTTGTGAGCTGACTTTATCTTTTTCTTATTTTTCTATCATGTAGGTAGTCATTATTCCAAACCCAGTCAGTGAATAAGATTATGTATAATATATATGATTATATGATATTAACCCTCTAACTGTAATATAGTGTACAAATATTTGCACTGTTTGTCAGTTGTCTTTTGAATGTATTTATGACACTTATTTTTTATGTCACATTTATCTGTGTTTTCTTTTATTGTATTTCGATTTTGAACTTTAGTTTCAAAACCTTCCCATACAAACAGGATAAATAGGTTAAAGCAGAATTCACACATGTTGTCTTGTAATATGGTTTAATTTTTTACATTTAGACCTCTAAACCATATGAAATTTATCCTTGTGTATATTATGGGGTATAGATCTATCTTGATCCTTTTTGACAAATGGCTGCCCAGTTGTTTTAAAACTATTAAAATGTCTATCCTTGACTAGTTATTTGAGATGTCCCCTTTATCATATTATACAAATTTCATATTAAGTATATATTTTGTTCCGTGAGTTTTTGTTTTGTTACGTTTTTTAATTCTGCTCCATTGTTGCCTTTATATCTTTTGGAAAAGTATAATCTCTAGGTTAATTCCTTTGTTCTTATAAACTATATGATCTAAAAACCCTTGAAGACATCAAGGATATTTTCATTATCAATCAAGTCTTGTACATTTATTCACATGTCTTGCATTGCTCATTCTCAGTCAGTTTTTCCAGATATCTAGTGCCCATTTAGTATGCAAATGCAGATCTCTTGTTTTCTAAAACATTTTTCTTGGATTTCAGTTTTAAATATTAGTAATAGTCCATATTATATATTTTTTGCCTACATGCTATTTCAGCCACTTTCTCTTGATCTTTTGAATTTATTTATCTCAATTTCATCTTGTTGACATTTTTTCTCCCTTCCTTCAATCCCTTATTGGATTTTCATTTGAGTCTTTTTTCCATTGACATTTATTAAAATTAGTCTTCAGGTCTGAGATGATTTTTGTCTTTTTCTTCCATTTATTTTTAGATTAATCAGCTGCCTCTCTTTCTCAGAATTTCTTCCTATTTATTGTCTGATTATTGTTTTACATTTTAATTTCTCTGTTAATGTGTTTTTTCACATTGTCATGTGTTTAACTCCTTTTGAGATGTTGAGTTTTAGGTTTGTGTGTGTGTGTGTGTTTTGTGTGTGTGGTTAAGTTTTGTAGTTTCATATGAGGAAGTAGGGTTTCATCAGCTTAAATGCCTTAGTTCTCATTTTCTGCAATAGTATGATTTTGTTGTGTAGATTTCTATAGTTTTCGTGTAGTCAATTAGAAAATTTTTGGTGTTATATAAGATTCAGCATTCCATTGTATTCTCGTATTTCTTTACTTTTGTTTTCTTTTTGTTTTTGTTTCTGAGAAAGAGCGGGATTATATATAACCTCTAATTTGTTGCTTTTCTTTTTCAAAGACCCCAAATTTCCCATTTGCTCGTTTTTTACTTCATAAATAATTTCTAAAATTACCTCTCCTTTCCTTTTTATCTTCTTCTTTCCAGAAGTATTGCTTCCAGATTATAACCTCAGGTGGCATGTGCTTTCCTGTAGTAAGTGTTCTCAAACCACCATGACTCTTTTTTAGTCTTTGGACACCACTATGAGACATGTACTTTCACTAACCTTTAGTTTACAAATAAAAAAGGGAAACCAAGTTAAGAGAGATGAAGTAACTGAGTTCAAATAGATAACTAATTGGTACAACCAGGTTTTGGACCCAGGTAAACTGCTTTCAGAGCCTGAACTCAAAACTACTAACCTGTTTGTTTCATAGGATGAATGTATTTCATTGATTTTGAAAATTGTGAAGAAATATAGTACCCTAAACTTTAAAGCAGCAAATGTTTGCCTGACAATACAGTAGGTAAATGACGTATCTGATTTTAATTAGAAGGGCAGTAGTATGCTATAGTTCATATATTAAATAATTACAATTCTCTAGTGTCAGTGGTTCTGAAAATTAATTTATACTTAATGAGATATATCCAAATATTAATTATACTTTGAGAGGGAGAGGGATTAATACAGAGTTCATTAGTAGGAGATTATATTTTAATATATACTTATATAGTGTCCACATGATTTAAAGGATATTTTTTGCTTTATTTGGTGCAACAGTTACATGATCCAAGAGTAAATGATCAGTAGGGAAGTACACTATAACCTGATGAATTTACTTAACAGAAGTAATTGTGTCTGGCATGGACCACTATTAATATACATTCACAGCCACACCTATAGGCAGACTGCAGACTACATAAACACCTGCCCAGGCTGGAGGCACCGTGAAGTCATCTGAGTCAGTAATCAGGGAGAACCTAGTAGTGTAATTGACATTGGCTCAGGATCACAATGCTATTTATTGTTGTTATTATTATTATGAATTACAAATAGGAACCATTATTCAGTTGAAATAAAATGATAATGTACCATGTCTGAGTACTAACTATTCAAAGTAAAATAAAATAATCAGGAAACAGTTTTCATATCACCAAATTCTGTTGAAATCAGGTTCATTGCAGTTGAAATTACCTTACAGTGGTGTATATGAAATAGAAACTGAGGTCAGTTGTCTGAGGAGAAAATTTTATTGAATGTGTTTCTTCTAGCATTGAATTGTTACTTTCTGAAGAGTCTTTACTCCTGCAGAGAAATCAAGACAACTGGAAAACTCTTGCCTTTCATGCCGGCTGTTTTCTTATTTTATGCAAGTGACATTCATCATTGGTTAGTTGATAGAAACTGAGCAATAAATGAGGCTCTAAGACTACATCTGCAGAGCCAAAATAAGTAGAAGGCCTTAAAATAGTCCCATGGACTCAGAATAGTCAAAAGAGAATAAAGGAGGAAAATCCTAAATCCACATTTAAGTAAATTGGCCCAAGGATAACACTTATAAAAAAAGTCATTCTTTACTGTGCTTAATATGTTACATATATTTCAAGAGTAAAATATTTGGTTGGAACTTCTGGTATTAAATATTCTGGTATTTCAGATGGAATCTACACTTCAGATCACACATAGAATCTGTGCCTACAATTCTCCCTCTCTGCCCACATTTCATTTGAACTTCAAAGTATACTGTAGGGATTTCCTCTTAAAGAAATCACTTCTCCATCTGCCATTTTGCTTTGTCATCTTCAAATGCATGACAGATATTTGTCCTGAGTTAATGCTGCAGTGTCTTTATTCTAATCTCCTAACAGGGAAGTACCAAATAAAGGAAAAAAAAAAGTCTGAAAATAAAGTTCTTTTGTTAAAAGCACAGATTTAGAAATGCTTCTTTTAAGTAAACTTATTAACCAAAATATGGAAATGGATACCATACTTCCGCATGACCAAAGACTCTAAATAACTTGAGTAAACAGATAAACATAAATAAAATAATATAACAAGACAAAAATTTCCCTTATGTTATTCATATCTCACACACTGCCTTGTATCATTCTTTGCTGTTAATGGAAGCATTTCATGTGTCCTTTGTTGACTCACTGAGTCCCGCCAGCTGAGAGGGGGTTGGTGGGTGTCAGCCACAGAGTGAATCAGGATGCATTGTTTCAGAGTCAATCCCTTGCCCTTGACACTCACACACCTACTTAATGTTTGAGGAAGCCACACTAGTTCCAATGTCATTGCACTCTTAGCCTGGTTCTTTTTACTCAACTCACTAAGGAAGCAAAATAATTAGATCCATTGAGACATTAAATATGAGTCAATGAAATGCAAGAAATTTCAAAGCCTTCAGTCCTTACATCACCTTGAATGTTGCCAGTATGTTTTATCCAATATACAATGTGTATAAATATGCTAGGAATAGCAGTGCACTGAAAATGGTCACTGACATGGTGTCACTTTGCCCTCCCTTAATCACATGGACCCTGCCTAGGAGGGCTGAGCCCTCTTTTGTTTCAAAACCACCTGTAGAGTTGTTTGTTGTTGTTTTTTTCCTCATTTTAGAGAAATCTGTTTTCATTGTGGGAGATATAAGAAAAAAAATGGAGAAAAATCTAAAAAGAAGAAAACAAAAATCACTAATCTCAAAAACCCAAAAAACACCCAAACAATTTTGATGTATTTTCCTCCAAAATCTTTGTACGCACATGCCTATGTGCATGTGTTTGTGTATGTATATTTTATAAAGTAAAAATGTGTACTCCCAAATGGGGATATAAAGTAAATCTTTTTCACCTTTCCAAATCGAATTGTTAAGGGCCATTCTTCTCCTGACAATCATATCACTCAATTTAAAGAGAAAGTATTTTATCCCCAGCTTATTGTCTGAACAAACCAAAGCTGTCTAATTGCAGTATTGTATATTGTAATCAAACTTTAAAAAGCTTGATATATTTACAGATCAAAGCATGTAACACAACACCTGGGTTGCTATAGAGATGTCTAAATTTGGGGCGCCTGATTGGCTCAGATGGTTAAGCGTCTGCCTTCGGCTCAGGTCATGCATGATCCCAGGGTCCTGGGATCGAGCCCCACATCGGGCTCCTGGCTCAGTGGGGAGCCTGCTTCTCCCTCTACCTCTCTCCCTGCTCATTCTCTCTCTCCCCTATCTGTGTCTCAAATGAATAAATAAAATCTTTAAAAAAAAAAGATGTCTAAATTTTATCAAGATTAAAAAATTAACAATAAATACATTTGTTTCATAAGAATGTTAAAGACTTACCATAACTTACACAGCCACAAACATTTCTTGCATTAGTTTTATGGCACAAATACAGGTGCAAGATATTATGTACTTTAATGAGCCACATTTTCCAATCACATGTCTTTCATTCTTCTGATGTATCCTCTCTACTGATGTATTTCCTCAGATTAGAAATATCAGTGTAAAAGTTATATTCCTTAAACTTTTCTTTTTTAAGATTTAATTTATTTGAGAGAGAGAGAGAGCTATCACAAGCAAGATGAGGGGCAGAGAGAGAAGTAGGCTCCCTGCCAAGCAGAGAGCCCGATGTGGGGCTCGATCCCAGAACTCCAGGATCATGACCTGAGCTGAAGGCAGACACTTAACCTACTGAGCCAACCAGGCACCCCTTTTCCTTAAACTTTTCAAACTTGTCCTGCCAAAATGATAATGTGAAATGTACACATGGACATGTACACACATAGACGTGTGTACATGCATATATATATGTCCATTCCCATCTCTATCTCCTCTCTCTTTACATGTGAGTATGTGTAAATTAGGTTTATCGTAGTGTTCATGGGACAGAATTACGGTCATCTGCTCTATGTAAGAGCCATCATACAGATCTTTTTTTTTAAAATTGCCTGAGAGTTTGAGGAAGATATTTCTCAAGGGATCTGAAACCTTAGCAGTAGGGTTTTTGGTTTGACAGGGTCTTGAAGAGAATCACTGAATTATTAATGAGACCAAAGTTTACCATCATTATGTTGTTTTTTTAACTATATTTGGAAAGCTTTGGGGGTACCTTTGGTTCTTATAGGAAATAAGTTGTGTTAGCCATGACTATTTCATGTTGCCATTGGCAGGAAAGAAGGTAAAGAAGACCGTGGAACTAGAATTCCATCTATAATAACAACATACTGAAGGTATACTGATTATTGCTTAAGCCATGTCTCAGTGCTATGTTAGAGTCCTGGAACAAGGCCGGCATCATCCTTTGGAGGTAATTTAAGCAGAATTTGTTAGTCACATTCCCAAGAAAGCAAAAATGTTAGCATGCTGAGTGTATGTCAGGCAGGGCTAGTACTCCAGCAGTAAGAATTTAGAGATCTTCACTTTCTAGTTGTGCTCACTAATATTACTCTGCCAGATTCTGACAACTGGTCTACTTCCCATTTGCTACTAATAGGTTTTTTTTTTTTCACTCTCTCCCCTGAGAAGCAGTGCCTTTGTGACCTTAAAGCCTCAAAGGGACCTGAAATAGACATTCACTATTTTTATAGATCAAGTTCATAAGTGACATAATATAAAAAATATAAAAAATATAATGTTAACCACTGACTGACATTAATCATTATCATCGTCATCTTTAATACAGGCTTCTTCATGCCTACTCCCAAATTCTATATGTTAAAGCCTAAACCCCAGTATCTCAGAATGTGACTGTGTTCGGTGACGATGAAAGCCGACAGCATAGCTCCAGCACCTCCCCTTTGTTTAAATAGTCATTGAAGCCAGTGCCTTTGGCCTCTGTGGGGTTTTGTTACCTTTAACATGAAAAACTGTCCCCAATTATGGTCCCATTTTTTGCATTTCATTGGGACATCCAGTTTAACTATAGAAGTGACACCAATGACAAAATAAATATGTAAAGTAGCAACTTTTTTGCAACAATTCTAAATTCCCTTCTGGGGGAGAAACAAACTGCTAAAACTGTCATGTTGAATGAATGTCACATCATTTCCTATTAAAGCTAGGCACAGAGACTGCACTGAGTAATTTCGTGAGAAGGTTCTGTCTAGTCCTCAGACAAGCAAAGATGTGGATAGTGACCAACATTTATCCTAGGGAAACTGATCCAAGAAGAGAAGCCACCCGGTAAAAACAAGTCCAGGAAGCCTGCATACTCAGAACCTTGATTTGAGATGCTAATCATTCCAGAAGTCTGTTGTATTGGTCCATTTAATTTTATTTGGGGAGAAATCTCCCATATGGATTTGGAGATTTTTTCAGACCTAAGACACTGACATAAAAAGTAAAGTTGTACTATATCAACTGCCCCTGTGGAATCAGTTCATCAAGCCTCCTTATAACCAAAGCAGTGACTTTCAAACTTTAATGTCTTTAAGAATTATCTGGAGAGCTTGTTAAAATGCCATGGGCTCAATAGATTCTGATTCATCCAGTCATGAGTGAGACCCAGAAACCAGCATATATCAAGCCTTTCTTCCCTGAGGTAATGTTTATTTCTTCTAACACTTATATAGGGTTTATTACATGCCAGACACTGTTCTGAGTATTTTATTTATTTATTTTTAGAAAGGGAGGGGGAGAGAGAGAGAGAGAGAGAAGGGGCAGAGAGTGAGGGAGAGAGAGAATCTTAAGCAGGCTCTACCCCCCCCGCATGGAGCCCAACCTCATCAACATGAGATTATGACCTGAGCCGAAACCAAGAATTAGACGCTTACCTGACTGAGCCACCCAGGAGCCCTTGTTATGAGTATTTTGTAAGTGTTAACTTCTTTAAAATTATAAAACACTACATTTTGTCATCTGTATTTTATGATAGAAATGGAGGCAGAGTTTTTTACCCACTGACATAATGATAGTAAGTGACAAGGCTGGGATTTGAATCCAGCCTTTTTTGTTCCAGAGTCCACGGTCTTGGCCACTATATTGTGTAAAGCCACCTCCTTTTGATGCAAACTTTCCAGCATTCAAGCTTTGAGGAACACCGCAGTAAAGGATATTCACATAGATATAATAACTGACCCCATAAAGCAAGTGATTCCTATAATCATGTATATTTGTTTGGGAAAAAGAAAAACACAAACATTTATTGACTACCTGTTTCATGTCAGAAGCTCTGATAGCCAGACGGGTTTCTAAAAATATTACAAGAGAAATGTGAAGGAAAAAAAAACCCAATATTTTTATCCTCAACAAGTCTCAACCGCACCGAGTCTCTCTTTGTCATTTCTAATGAATGATTCCAGTCATGTAGTAAAGTGAAAGCCACAGTTCCCAGATACTCACAGTGCTGTTGGATATGATCTCAGGCTCTCTCCAACACATGACATATGAATTTGCCCCTCTTTTTTTTTCTTTTTAAAAATGTTTATTGTAAACAATTTCCAACTGACAGAGATGTTGCAAGCATAAGAACACAAATAAACTTTCCTTCTTATATCCTGTTAACCCAGGGTCACCGACTGTTAACATTTTACCTCATCTGTTTCTACATTTGTGCAGTCACTCCTCCACTCATCTCTCTCTCCCTGCCTCGCAGCCTTCAGTAAACCTTTGTTGAACAAATATCCATGTTCAGGTATGGAAAAGGACACCCACAGAGTCCCATGATCAAAGTCGAAGTCAAATTTCTGGAGAATGGTAAAGATGTGTATGCAGGCAATTGATTGTAAAGCCTGAGTTCGATTTGCTATACGTTTAATCACGTGAGAGAAACATGAGGACCATGACTGAGGCTCATGTTTTGAAGTAGTGGGGCTTATATCTTAGAGAAAAAGCTGCTTGCTCACACATAGTCTCTCTGTCTGTGATCACTGTGCCCAACTCAGCCGCAGAAAAGATTTGACTCAAAAATAAGAAGTACTCATAGTAGTGGTATTATTAAAGTGTATTTCATTTGCAGGTCTTTAACTATTTTCCTAATATTGTTATATGCACAATATCATTTTACTTCAATATGGGCCAGTGAATCAGGGCTTATTATCACCATTCTATGGATGAGGAAATTAAAGCTCAAGGAATTAGTGATTTCTTTAAGGTCATATAACAAAAATGTCCTTGAGTCAGAACTAGGGACCAAGTTCCCAATTTCTGTCCTGATCTCTTCACCACCAACCTTCTTACTTAGAACCGCATATACACTAAACTCTGTTATACAAAATAATACCCTGCTAAACAGAATTGACAAACCACTTACCTATATGTAGCTGTAGGTGTGATAAGAACAGAGTTCTCAATGATACCCACAAATGACCATATTACTTGGAATTAATTTTACCCAGCAGTGCTAAAAGTTTCTAGGGAGTTGAGCAAGGCCATCTGGTCATTTGAGAATAGGCATTTAGTAGTAAATTGGGCCTAAATGTTACTGTGAAACCAGAAGCTGGCTTCCCAAGTGACTAAGGGGAAATGGAATTTAAGGAACAAGTATCTTTTCTGTAGGAATTACCATTGTGCTCATCACAAATCCCAATGACTCAAAACTGAAACACGGATCTAGAGGTTTTAGGTCCAGGAAAATAATAGACTCATCACCCTCCATGGCCAACATTACTATTACATATTTCCTAGCATTTTTAACTTCATAAACTCAGTTGATTGCAATTGACATATTTGAATCCTAATACAAATGACCCAGTGAGGGTAGTAGATAATGTCACAGTCTCTCTCATTGTAAAATTGTAACAGAATTTCTTAGAGATGTCAATGGCTTATCTCCTATCTCATAGTGAATATTACTCAGTCTTCTGATGCCAAGTCTGTCCTCTTGTCACCAGTCTGCAATGGGGAATTCAGCTGGCCCGTGCCTGCTGGGTACTAGGCCCTTAGTCAACATTAGTTTTCTCTCCCTCATTCTTTCTGATTTGTAATTAAATTATTTTATCATCTTGAAGTTCTGTGAGATGATCAGGCATTGTAATCTCCATTTTTATGAATGAGAAACTGAGTCTCAGAAACCTTTTGTAACCGAACCTAAATAGAAGAGAGGTTTAAGCCCAACAAGCAAAGAATGGGGAAATAGTACACTGCGTATTTGCATTAGGCTTTACATGCCCCAGGCCTCATTCCAGACAAAGTGATTTTCCTCTTAGACCTCTCTGTTGTGAGGACTACTAGGAAATTTATTCCTTCTTGGACCTTTTAGAAATATTTGCCTTCAGAATTATTTCATTCTAGGGCGCCTGGGTGGCTCAGTTGGTTAAGCATCTGCCTTCGGCTCAGGTCATGATCCCAGGGTCCTGGGATCGAGTCCCACGTCGGGCTCCCGGCTCAGCGGGGAGCCTGCTTCTCCCTCTGACCCTATCCCCTCTCATGCTGTTTCTCTCTCTCTCTCTCTCTCAAATAAATATATAAATAAAATCTTTAAAAAAAAAGAATTATTTCGGGCGCCTGGGTGGCTCAGTTGGTTAAGCGACTGCCTTCGGCTCAGGTCATGATCCTGGAGTCCCTGGATCGAGTCCCGCATCGGGCTCCCTGCTCGGCAGGGAGCCTGCTTCTCCCTCTCCCGCTCCCCCCTCTTGTGCTCTCTCTCTCACTCTCTCTCTCAAATAAATAAATAAATAAAATCTTTAAAAAAAAAGAATTATTTCATTCTATTCCAATTGTTGCTTAACAAAACTCTCTCCAGATTTACTAGTGTAAAACAGTGGGATTGCATTATATATCATGGTTTTAAGGGTTAGGAATTTGGGTAAGGAGATTATTCTTCCACTGGACATCAACAGAGGTTACTTGATGGTAGTCAGTTGCAAATGTGCTGGGTTGAAAAGTCCAACCTTGGTGCCTTGGAAGAGATAGTCTTTTGGAGAGGATGGTGCCTTATTATAGATGGCTGGGAGGCTGGGTTCATCTGGGACTATTGACTAAACACCTCACATGGCCTCTGCAACATGGTGGTCTTGCAGCAGTTGGATTTCTTACTCGGTAGCTCAGGGCTTCCGTAGAGAGTGTCCCAAAAGGCAGGAAGCTGATGGTGCATCACGGCCTGGGAGCAAAGCTAGCAGCATCACCTCTACTGTATTCTACTGCTCAGAGCAGTCACAGCACCCATTCAGGTTCAAGGGATAGAGATACAGACATCACCTTTTAATGAGAAACTGACACAGAATTTGCAGCCATCTTTAATCTTTGTGTTTTGTATATTTCTACTCTGTAAGGATGAGCCTGCAGCATCTAACTTGGTTAGTCTAAGCTATGTAGCATAGAGAAGGAAGATAATGAAATATGGAGAGGGAGAAGCATTAGAGGATGCTTCTTGCCTCTGAGGAGAGAGAGTTCCTCAGGCAAAAAGAAATAGAAAATGGTTAAATAGTGATTGGTCTTTGCTATTCTCTTAATATCTTTTCTATTAATCTGTGGGGTGGAAGTTTTGGCAAATATATTGAATAACAGTTCTTTTCCAGCAAACAACCCCTGCCGCAGCCGTATCTATGAGGTTTCCGAAGTCAGTGATTTCAAAATTGTTGTAATTCTGAATCATGCTATTTTTTTTTTACCATATTAGAGTTGTTCTTGTAGTATTATTGTTTAATACCTATTTTTAACTTTAATGGAGCCTATTACACACACAGACACAGACACGAATACAAACACACACTGTTTACCATTATAAAGCTTTGAATTTGAGCCTGGAACTGCACTAGAAAATCTATGAGTTGCAAGAACTGCTTTTGTTCCCCTAGTGTAAGACCAAGAATAGCATTTCTCAAGTTGCAGTTCATGAAGAATTTGTGTTCAGTGAAGTGTTAATAAGTATTCTGGAAACAAGCACAAAATACAAAGGGTCCTGATATTTTTGGGAATGCTGTAATTAACAACTCATTTTGAAAATTCACAGTGTTCATATTAATATATAAAAGTCATTGGGAAAACCAGTTTTACTCATTGTGTCTCTGACTTTGTGACCATAGAATCCTTTTATCATGGGCCTCCTAGATTTCATTCAACAGATATCTATTATATGCCTATGTTGTGCCAAATCTTGTGCTAGACCTTAGGGGGAGAGCAGTGAACAAAGCAGATGTCAGCTCCCCCCTCAAAGATTATACAGTGTAGTAGGAGAGCCAAGTATCACCCAGGCTACATGTAATTTCAAGAAATAAAATGGGAACGTTGTTTTAGAAAGTGTCAGGCTACCTGTGCTGTCCAATACAGTTGATGCTATCCATATGTGACTATTTAATTAGAATTAAATAAATGTAAAAAGTCAGTGCCTCCTTTGCACTAATCACATTCCAAGTGCTCAGTAGCCACGTGTCACTACGGCTACTGTAAACGATAATGCAGAATACAACCCTTCCATTTTGCAAAAAGTTCTATTAGACGGCCTTGCTCTAGAGCAGGGCTCTGCAAATTATGGCCTATTGGCCATATATTATCTCATATTTCACTTCCTATTTTTTAAAGATTCAGAAAAATATCATTACTCAGACAAAAGCTAAATACATATCCAATTTGTTTGACAAATGTCTAATTCCATTCCATGTTGCATTTCCAAAAGTTATGGAAGAAAGTGCCTGTCTTCCCATAGGCTTACCAAGCTGCCCAACATAGAACTTCGGTTGTTCTCTCAGGGGGAGAAAATGTTTCTTAGTGTAGTTTTATTGCCCTGTTCTTATTATGAAGAACTTGAGCATCTTTTCATATGCTTAGAGGATATTTTTAATCTATTTTTCTCTGAACTGTTTGCTCATATCTTGTGCCCATTTTTTTTTCCAGTTTGTTGATTTTATTCTTCTCAATTCCTTGAAGCTCTTCACCTATTAGGTATATTAAACTTTTGTCTGTGATACAATTTTGTAAGCATTTTCTGAGATAGAATTTACAATTATTATTCTGTGATACAAATATTTGTCCCAGTTTGTCATATTTTGCTTAAATATATTTGTGGCTTGTATGAGAGTTCAAATGGTTATATAATCAGATTTATTGATCTTTTCCATTAATGCTTTTGGAATCTTAGACCTAAGGAATTTCTTTTCTCTAGAGGTATAAAACAATATAAACCACTTTTAAAAAGGTACTTGAATAATTTCAGCTTCATTTTAGATCTCTGATTCATTGAGTATTTACTGTGGTATCCACTGTTAGGTTAGAACTGGTTTAAGTTTTTTCAATTTTTAGTTTGGTCATCCAAATACATGAGTTCCTACATTATGTATTTAAAAGTTTATCTTCTTGACTGATTTGAAAACCCATATTTATCATTTGTTGGTACAACCTATCTTCCCTTTTAGTGTTTATTTCATTTTCAAGAAATGGGGGGTTGGCTAGAGGGAAGTATATTTCAGGAACTCAGTATGTATTTGTTGTATAAATGAATGAATAGAGAAGAAAGAATTCTATGAACCATGGCAGGGATTTATGTATTCAAGTTTAAATAATATTCTTCTGTACAATTATAGTTAGAGCAAGTAAAAATAAAACATCCTCAACTATGTCCAGAGCAACAACAACAAAAAAGGCCAGACTAGAAAAAAGACTCAGATAAAACTACAGATCTGATTATTAAATAAATCAATTATTTAATATATATTAAATGGGTGATGTAAGAAAGAGCCTGAGCAGTTGGATATTAAATATTTAAAGTTTTTAAAGCGACATCCCCAATTGTAGGCGTTCATTCATTTGACCAACTAATGTTCATGTTATACTTCCTACATATGAGGCAACAATCTATGAAGAATTCTTTAAATGATGGCAGGTTTTTGAGAACTCACAAAGAAGCATTTAATAATCAGAAAGCTCCCACCTGAAGTCATTAAAACCATGAAATGCCAAACCAACCCTGGCTTCTCTTTTGATAGATGACTGTATTAGATTGTTTCATAGAAATCAAATATTATTATATAATACATTTTTATTTTAGTGGCACATGATTCAAAGTCTTCCATGGTGTTTGTGGGGTAAATGAGATGAGCATGGCTTTAAAATTGTTCAGTTAATGTGAAGCAAGGTGGAGCCACAACCCAAATACTAAAGTCTGAGGTCAATCCGGAGGGAAATCTTTTGAGATCATTTTCTAAACTCTGTTCAGAACCCCTTTTACTATCTATCAATATCTTCAATAACACAGAAATGGCTTTAATAAAAATATATAATTTATAGACAATTTAAATCTGGAAGAGGAAGCAAATATGAATTCTAGAATCACTACTCAGATTCTAAAGGCTGAAAAGTCACAACACAGCTAAGAAAATGAAATCTAACCAAAATCTAACTGGGTTGGCAGTCCATGTTTTAAGAAAGCACTTATAAAAATACATGTGCAGGGAATTTTAGGATAGCAGAAGCTCAGGAAAAATGTTTAACCAAACAAAATCTCAAGTTATGTTGACACTTTAAATTCCTCAGTATCAGTGATGTTCTAAGATGTCAATTCATCTTTGCCAGAGTATTTGCCAGTATCCTAATTAACTATTTCTGCCAAAAACTTTACTCCACAGACATGCATGCAAGTGAGTGTCTCTACTTTTATATGTTCATCTATTCAACAAATCAGAGTGTATCCTGTAAAGTATAATAGCATTACCTACACTATAATACTTTTCACTGTACACAAAATTAATTCTCTTCCTCCTCCTGCTGAGTCTCTCATTCTCACTTACCTTGAATAGCTGTGGGAGCGATAGTGTATGGCCAAGCCTCAGATTAGAGTCAAGCTCCTTCCTGTATCATTCATGACTGAAGCTAGCCAAGATAAATAGCATGCCGAGCAAGAGCGCCTCCCCTGATCCCCTAATCTTACTTACTAAATGAAGTTGGAAGTATTGCAAAAGGTTAGATCTTATATTTTCTCAGTCACTGGCACCCTAGTAAATATAATGGCAGTTCCCTGTAACTATAATTAAGAGGACACTGATAACTTGGATGCTAATTTATTCTGCTCAGGCACCTACTCAGGCTGTCCTCTTACCTGAAACACTCCACATTCTTGCTTTGTTCCCTCTGCCTACTCAAATACAATCCATTCACAATCTTTTCTTATACGAAACCTTCCATTATCCCTAAACTGCGAGTGATCTTCTGTTCTACGGAACTTCAACACTCATAACTACTTGTTGATAGTTTATCGTATACTGCCATATGCCTTATAACATCAGATAATTCAAAGAAGACAAGATTATAGGCAGAAGATAATGCTCATCTCTGATTGGAAAACCGTTTCTGAGTACCACATCCTCATTTGTAATTACAAAAGGTTTCACTGGATTATTATTAGAGGTACTTTCAGTCTATGATTATATAGCATTAATGTTTCTACTGTGATTAATGTTATTTAATTTATATATGTTACCTCCTGGTATACATATATCTTGCTTCCTCAATAAGATTATAAGCTCTTTGGAAGCAAAGGACCAGATATATGCATATACATATACATATGTGTGTGTGTGTATTATATATATATATATGTATGTATAATACAATATTAGTATCTTAAACTATTTTTACAGTAGTTATTATATTTTTAATCAACTTTTCTTTATTGGCAATTGTAGAATAACTTACACACAGTAAATAGCTTCCATTTAAAATGTACCATGTTCTAAGTTTTGAGATATATACATCCCTCAATCCACCACCACAATCAACATATAAAACGGTCCATATAAAAAATTTCTAGTGTCCTTTCATAGTTCATACATTCTTCTGTCCCTGGCCCCAAGCAAAAAGTGGTATGCTTTTATCACTATAAATTAGTTTGAATTTTATATAAATGGAATCATCTGGCGTACACTCTATTGTGTCTGGCTTCTTTTACTTAGCATATTGACTTTTCACATCCATTTTATGTTGTACACATTAGTGGTTTATTCTTTTGTATTGAGTAATACTCCATTGTTTGGATGTAACACTGTCTGTTTACCCACTCACTAGTTGATGAACACTTGAGTTGTTTCCAGATGTTGACTACTGTAAGTAAAGCTGTAATGAATATTTGTGTACAAGTCCTTGGTAGAAATGTATTTTCATTTATCTTGAGTAAATACCTAGAAGTGGAAGGGCTGGATTATATGGCAGGTGCATTTTTTTTTTTTTTCTGTTGAATGGGAACATAATTAGCACCTCTCTCCTTTTTAAAAAAGTTTTAATTTAAATTCTAGTTAGTTAACATAAAGCATAATATTGATTTCAGGTGTACAATATAGTGATTCAACACTTCCATACATCACCTGGTGCTCATCACAAGTGCCCTCCTTAATTCCTATCACCTATTTCACCCATCCCCGCACCCACATCCCTTCTGGTAACTATCAGTTTTTTTCTATAGTTGAGTCTATTTCTTGGTTTGTCTCTCTGTCTTTTTCTTTTATTTGTTCTCCTTTGTTCATTTGTTTCTTAAAATTCACATATGAATGAAGTCATATGGTATTTGTCTTTCTCTGACTTATTTCACATAACATAATACTCTCTAGTGCCATCCATGTTGTTGTAAATGGTAAGATTCCATTCTTTTTATGGCTGAGTAATATTCCACTGTGTGTGGTACATAGTGTGTGTGTGTGTGTGTGTGTGTGTATACACATATGTGAGAGACACACATATATATATATATATATATATATATATATATCACATCTTCTTTATCCATTCATCAGTTGATGGATATATGGGCTGTTTCCATAATTTGACTGTTGTAGATAATGCTGCTATAAACATTGGGGTGCATGTATCCCTCTGAACTAGTATTTTTGTATTCTTTTGGTAAATACCTAGTAGTGCAACTGCTGGATCCTATTTTTAATTTTTGAGGAACCTCCATACTGTTTTCCAGAGTGGCTGTACCAGTTTGCATTCCCACCAACAGTGCAAGAAGTTTCCCCTTTCTCCACATACTTACCAATACCTGTTGTTTCTTGTGTTGTTGATTTTAGCCATTCTGACAGGTGTGAGGTGATGTATCATTGTAGTTTTGATTTGTATTTCCCTGATGATCAGTGATATTGAGCATCTTTTCATTTGTCTGTTGACTAGCAACTCTCTCTCTTCATGTTCATATGAAGATCAAATGAGAAATGCCTAGCACAGTGTTGGTCTCATAGTAAATATTCCATAAGTGAGAACTCTCAGTATTATTACTAATGCTATTATAACATTCCTATCTTATATATAAAGAAACTAAGTATTAGACTTGACAAATGAACAAGATTTTTTTCTTTCTTTTTTTTCAAGTATCTTTTTACCTTTTGACCCCTTTCACTTATTTCTCCCACCTCCTACCCCACCCTCCACCTCTGGCAACAACTGTTCTTTCTGTATCTTTGAGTATTCCACATATAAGAAAGATCATAGGGTATTTGTCTTTCTCTGTCTGACTTATTTCACTTAGCATAATCCCCTTGAATTCTATCCATGTTGTGACAAATGGTAAGATTTCATTCTTTTTTATGACCGAGTAATATTCCATTGTGTGTGTGTGTGTGTGTGTGTGTGTGTGTGTGTGTGTGTGTGTGT